>NC_051176.1:199208648-199320712 GCF_013339695.2 Rhipicephalus sanguineus | reverse complement strand
GGCGAGCGAGATGCCTCGAGGTATTACTTGATTCGTGACACCGAAATTTGATAACGAGGAGATATATCTGGTTAGTGGCTACGGTTATGACGGAGTGTGGCACAGTAATGTCATGCGCCAGGAGGAGATCAGGAATAGGCATGACGACATAGTCACTGTCAAGCACAGGCGAAGTTGTTGCCAATGCAACGAATGTTAGGGCTTTAGGTGGTATGCGGATAAAGTTTGTAGCACAAAGGCTGTTTGGGAGTTCCGGGCGAGTATCCAGAAGAAGAAGAAATTTCAGGCAAAGAGCACCGGCAGAACAGTCGATCAGGGCAGAATGGGTCGCTAGTAAGTCCATCCCAAAGATGAGGTCGTGAGCGCAATTGTTGAGCACTGTAAACAGGACAGGAACGTGGTGGCCAGCAATGATTATTCGAGCTATACACTTTCCTGTGACGGCAACAGTTCCACCATTGGCAATGCATGCAGCTTTAGTTGTAGCAGGCATGAGGACTTTTTTTCAGTCAGCGACAGAGATTAGCCCTCATTATGGACACCTGAGCTCCAGTATCAACTAGTGCCATAAATAAAATACCGTCCACATGCACTTCAATTAAGTTCTTGTTTGTAGGGAGCGTCAACGGAGGATTTAGTTCAGACGAAAATGATGCAGCAGTATGCTGCAATGCAGCTGAAGACACAATGATGGCAAGAGTACTAAGCCGGGTCCACGCCTCGCACACAAGAGTAGTCAGTAGGCGGTTGTTGCTTAGGAAGAAGGACCACTCTTTTGCACAATTTCAGCAGCTTGTTGAGAATGTTTGAGCGCACACAGCATGAGTAAGGCCACCCAAGGCTTGCTGTCATGTCATCTGTACACTGTCAATGCTGCCGCCAGATGCTCTGGACTGCGGTCAAACCACCTCGAGCAATGGGCCTGTAACTGATGCAGCGGCCTTCAGCACCCACCTGTACCCACAACATCCAGCACCTAGGACAGGAGCCAGCGGCTAGTGCAGTCATTTCATTGATAAGATTGGCTCGGCATGAACAATGTTTGCTCATGATAAAACATGGTTAATGTTTCTACTAAATTTTAACTTTTATCAAACTAATAAATATTTCTATCACAGGAACTGACTCCTTGTATTTTCCGATGGCCAGCACATGGTAGTTCAACATAGGATCACGTGAAAAAGATGGAATATAGCTTTCCATATTTTAAATAAACATGCCAAATGCCTGCCACAAAGGTGGCAGCGTCATCTTTTTGGAGCAAATGAAAGAGGCATAGGCATGTGACCCACCAGTGGGTCACGGCGCACCTGAAAGATATGCCAAATGGCCCACTGGTGGCTCACTCCACATGTAAAACAAGACCTCAAGAAAGCATGCTGCAGTGATAGTGCTAAACTAACACTACTATATGAATCAAAAGTGTTATAACATACTTTCAGCCAGGCCAGTAAGAGGTGTGCTCACAACAGCTACTGCAGCATTAGCATCAGAGGCAGCAGCACTGGCAATGCAAGTACTGTCCACTGTGGTCTGTACTGTCCAAGGAACATCTGCGGACAATGTGGCAGGCAGCGGAACAGCAGCAGGGCTGGCTTCCCTGTATGCAGGAAGGACAGGGCTGTCATACAGTGTCCCATAATCCCTTCAAGCATCAATTTTAAAGAGTAAGCCTTAGTCCACTCGTAATTTCAGCATTATTGCAAACATACAGTATAAGAACTCAGAAAATATTTTACTTTATAAAGGTGAAAGCCTTAGATGCCTCATCAAACGCGAAAATTGACCGGGCGTCTCGCATCGGTGGCGTCAACACAAGTGATGCAAAAGATCATCACCACGTGATGATGTCACCATATGACGTCACCATGACATCACATAATGTGATGTCGCATGATGACATCATCACATAACATCACTTTGCACTGCCTCCATGATCGGTGAGCTGATCACGGAGGCAGTGCAAAACCAGGTGAGGTGCAGAAAGCTTGCAATGCCTCTGATCCTGGAGGCAGTGCGAAACCACGTTAGGTGCAGAAAGTTTTCGTAGGTGGGAGGGGGAGGATCAATACATCGACTCAAGAAAAAGAAAAAAAAAGATGGCTTTCGCCTTCGAGTCGTCTTAGGCGAATGCATAAGGGACTCTGTGAGTTTTTATTTCTTTATAATTGTAGAATGGATAGGGCGCAAACAGGGGCGCCAGTGAAAGACGAAGACGAGGACGGTTGTTGGTGCTCGTGCTTGCTCCATTTCGGACTGCTGGTCGCTGAACCTGTGCTATTTATTTATTAAACGCCTCACGGACTCAACGCTAAACGCGTACCATCAAGTGGTGGAGAGTGCTGGTTCTCTTTTGCACCCTGGAACTCCGTAACCGGACTCTACCTTCCCTGTCAACCATGCCCGACGACGTCGCACAGCAGAATGCTGCCACACCCCCAGCTCCTCGCTGTCCCGGTATTCTAAGGGAGCGCGACCCAGTCATCTTCAGCGGTACTGATGAGCAGGACGTCGAAGACTGGCTCTCTTCGTACGAAAGAGTGAGTGTCAACAACAAGTGGGACGATAACGACAAACTCGGCCGCGTCCAGTTCTACCTGAGAGGAGTCGCGGAACTCTGGTTTAACAACCATGAGGCCGAGATTACCACCTGGTCCTCTTTCAAAGCGACTTTCGCGGACGTATTCGGCCGACCGACAGTGCGCAAGCTCCGCGCAGAGCAGCGCTTGCGTGATCGCGCCCAACTGTCTGGAGAGTGTTTCACTTCCTATATTGAGGACGTCGTAGGCCTCTGCCGCCGCTTCAATCCTGCCATGTCCGAGGCCGACAAAGTCAAGCATATCATGAAAGGCATCGAGGACGATGCGTTCCACATGCTTGTGGCCAAAAACCCTCAAACAGTCACGGACGTCATTCAGCACTGCCAGAGCTACGACGAGTTGCGAAAGCAGCGCATCTCCACACGCCGTCCTAGCTTCGACACGACCAGTACGTCAGCACTCACCGTTGGCGCCATCTCTCCGGACCCGACGGTATTGACGCAACAAATCAAGCAGTTCATCCGAGAAGAAGTTGCACGACAACTGTCTCTTTCACCCTTTCTCCCAGGCAATGCTCATGGGATCCCCTCGTCGCTGCGACAAACCATTGAGGAGCAAGTATCCGAAGCCCTTCCGCCTACGCACCAGCCGCCGCCTGTATCCGCGCCCTTGACCTACGCTGACGTCGCGAGAAGGCAGTCACATGCGCTGCCACACGGCACGGACTCTGCTCACTCCTCAAGTGCATTCTACTCAACGCAGACGCCGGCAGGCCCGCCCGTTCCACTTTATCGCCGTCCTGTCACCCCTCCTCATAATCCTTGGCGCACAACGGACAACCGACCAATATGTTACTACTGTTGTCTACCCGGCCATGTCGAGCGTTTCTGCCGCCGCCGCGTTGCCCGTCCAGGTACCGTTGATGCAAGTTACAGCTACGTCCGTCCAGAGCCACCACAGCCGATGCCCTCCCACGCCACTTCGGACACCTCTTCATCCAACCGCCGAGCTTTCCACTCCCGTCGATCGCCGTCCCCGCGCCGACGTTCGCTTTCGCCAATGATTCGTCGCCCCTCGCCCGTCCAACCGGAAAACTGACCATCGCATTTCCGGAGGCAAGAACTGCGCCGCTGTCGAAATTTACAAGACCTCGTTCTCAACCTGCTAACGAAATAACTGTCTTCATTGAAGGTGTTGCCGTGCAGGCCTTAGTCGATACGGGAGCTGCTGTGTCTGTGTTGAGCGAAGCAATGTGCCGCAAGTTAAAAAAAATTACGATTCCGCTTTCTGGTCTTTCTCTCCGTACGGCAACCGCACATCCCATACAACCTTCCGTGACGTGCACGGCTCGGCTCCTCATTCAGGATGTTTTGTATGTCGTCGAATTCGTTGTCTTTCCACACTGCACGCACGACGTTATATTGGGCTGGGACTTCCTTTCCACACATAATGCCATTGTTGACTGTGCCCGTGCCGAACTAGAATTATCAGCGATCTCCGACATCGATTCTGGCAAGTCATCTTTTCCTCGTGTCGTCGTCGCCGCGGACACGGACATCCCACCTATGTCTTCTGTTCGGGTACCGATCTCCTGCGACTATGCTTTCTCTAGCGCCATGTTCACACCGTCAGGAGCATTCACTTCTCGTAAGAAGTTCATTCTCCCCTTTGCTCTTGTCACGATCGAAGACTCCTGCTCAAGCATTTATGTCACGAACCTGCTTTCGGTCGCAGCCACAGTATTCCGCGGAGAATGTATAGGGCGTCTTGAGGAGATTGATTCTGTTTGCGCTAGCCAACTGCTCGATCGCACAACAAGCCTCCAGGTCGCCAGCGTTGATCTCGTTACCACGTCCAACACATCTTCCCTAGACGCTTTCCTTCCATCAATTGATTCGGACCTCCCTATTGTTCAACGCACCCAACTCTTGAAGCTTCTCGACCGCTTTCGGACGTCTTTCGACTACAAGCAAACCAGTTTGGGTCGAACGTCTGCCATCGTCCATCATATAGACACCGGGAGCCATGCACCCCTGCGTCAGCGTCCATACCGGGTCTCTCACGCTGAACGCCGAGTTATTGATGACCAGGTGACTGATATGCTTAGTCGTGGCGTTATACAGCCGTCCCACAGTCCTTGGGCCTCCCCGGTGGTACTTGTGAAAAAGAAGGACGGTAGCATCCGATTCTGTGTTGATTATAGGCGCCTTAACAAGATCACACGCAAAGATGTCTATCCGCTCCCCAGAATCGATGACGCGCTCGACTGTTTGCAAGGCGCGGAGTTCTTTTCTTCACTGGACCTTCGATCGGGGTACTGGCAGGTACCTATGGATGAAGCTGACCGCCCAAAAACTGCGTTCGTAACTCCTGACGGCCTGTACGAGTTCAACGTGATGCCATTTGGCCTTTGCAACGCCCCCGCCACCTTCGAGCGTCTTATGGACAACATCCTTCGAGGTCTCAAGTGGAACACGTGCCTTTGTTATCTGGACGACGTCGTAGTTTTTTCCAAGGACTTCGACACCCATCTTCTGCGCCTCGCAAGTGTCCTGGAATGCCTCACACAGGCTGGTCTACAACTCAATATGAAGAAGTGTCACTTCGCCGCCAGGAAGCTCACCATCTTGGGACATGTTGTCAGCAAGGACGGCATTCTACCCGACCCTGCAAAGCTCCGCGCTGTCGCCGAGTTTCCCAAGCCGTCGACCCTGAAAGAACTCCGGAGCTTCATAGGCCTATGCTCATATTTTCGACGATTCGTTCGTGATTTCGCATCCATAATGGCCCCTTTAACACGCCTACTTGCTGACAGCCAAGGTGTCATGGCATGGTCTTCCGCTTGCGACGCCGCATTCGCAAAATTACGTCATCTACTGACATCGCCACCGATTCTCCGTCACTTTGACCCAGACGCCCCTACCGAGATCCACACGGACGCCAGTGGAGTCGGCCTTGGCGCTATTCTTGCTCAACGCAAGTCTGGCTTCGACGAGTACGTTGTTTCTTACGCAAGTCGCACTCTCACCAGAGCTGAAGAAAATTATTCGGTCACGGAGAAAGAATGTCTAGCCATCGTTTGGGCAATTACAAAATTTAGACCTTACGTATATGGCCGCCCATTTGATGTCGTGACTGATCACCACGCCCTCTGCTGGTTATCTTCACTGAAAGATCCATCTGGTCGTCTAGCTCGATGGGCATTACGTCTCCAAGAATACGACATCCGCGTCGTCTACAGGTCAGGCCGTAGACATTCAGATGCCGACGCTCTTTCTCGCTCTCCCCTTCCCCATGACTGTGGCAACGGGTCTGTTTCCAGCTACGATTCTGCGGCCCTTACACACGCTGACATGCCTTCTGAGCAGCGTCAGGATCCTTGGATCGTCTCTTTAATGGAGTTCCTATCTAAGCCCTCACCACGTACCGCCACTCGCTCGCTGCGGCGCACAGCTCGACATTTCACCATCCGCGATGGGCTCCTATACCGCCGCAACTATCTATCTGATGGTCGCAAGTGGTTGTTAGTGATTCCTCGCCATCTCCGTGCCGATATCTGTGCCTCCTTTCACGCGGATCCCCAATGCGGCCACGCTGGTGTAATCAAAACCTATGCACGCCTCCGGCTGCGGTACTACTGGCGTGGCATGTACCGCTTCGTCCGCCAATACGTGCGTTCATGCTCCAAGTGTCAGCGCCGGAAGAGCCCCCCACGTATAGTCACTGGACCGCTCCAGCCGTTGCCTTGTCCCTCCCGGCCTTTTGATCGCATCGGAATTGATTTGTACGGCCCCCTTCCGTACACACCAGACGGAAACCGCTGGGTGATCGTCGCTATCGATCATCTGACACGCTATGCTGAGACTGCCGCGCTGCCAGAGGCCACATCACGTGAAGTCAGCTTATTCATACTTCACCAACTTGTTCTTCGCCACGGCGCGCCTCGCGAGCTACTCAGCGACCGCGGACGCACGTTCCTCTCTGATGCCGTACAAGCCCTCCTCCGTGAATGCAACGTTGTGCACCGGACAACCAGCGCCTACCATCCACAAACCAACGGAATGACTGAGCGCTTTAACCGCACACTAGGCGACATGCTGTCCATGTACGTCTCCGCTGACCACACCAACTGGGACCGCATACTACCCTTTGTTACTTACGCTTACAATAGCGCTACTCAGTCTACGACAGGATTTTCTCCCTTCTTTCTTCTTTACGGCCGCGAACCTTCCTCATTTATGGACACCATTCTTCTGTACCGCCCGGACGCTTCAGAGTCCACAACTCTATCTGAAGTCGCCACCTACGCCGAGGAATGCAGGCAGCTCGCACGTTCCTTAACCGCACAAGACCAAGCACGCCAAAAGGACCTCCATGACGCAAACCTGCCTCCCCAGTCATATTCACCTGGAACATTGGTGTGGCTTCGCGTTCCCTCCTCTGCTCCTGGCCTTTCCACAAAGCTACTGCAGAAGTATGAAGGCCCCTACCGCGTCCTAAGTCAAGCCTCTCCCGTCAACTATGTTGTCGAGCCCGTTCAACCATCCGCAGACCGGCGCCGCCGTGGCCGTGAGATTGTTCACGTCGACCGACTGAAGCCGCATTACGACCCACCAGTCGTCCCTGTTCCTTAAGTCGCCAGGATGGCTCCTTTTCTGCGGGGGAGTGATTTGTAGAATGGATAGGGCGCAAACAGGGGCGCCAGTGAAAGACGAAGACGAGGACGGTTGTTGGTGCTCGTGCTTGCTCCATTTCGGACTGCTGGTCGCTGAACCTGTGCTATTTATTTATTAAACGCCTCACGGACTCAACGCTAAACGCGTACCATCATAATATTATTAGACCTGCAGAACATCTGGCATGGCAAGGAAGTGCTCAGCAGTTTGAAATATAGGGGCAACAATGCACCTGAAGGCAATCACGGGGCGGCCTATCAGGGCATGCAGTGATGCTACCGAGGACATCTGATTTGGAGCAATTTTCGGAGCAGCAAAACTTCCGTTTTGGAGCACTTTGGAGCAGATAATTTTGCATCTGGGAGCACTCTGGAGCAGCGAATTTTACATCCTGGAGTGCACTAAAGAAGCATATTGCAATAACATTCAAGCACCGGAATATTACGATGGGGCTCTTATGAAGGCTAGAAGTATTTCGATTCATTGCAAATCTCATGGAAAAATCATCACAGGAGAACTCATACTTCACTCGCTAATGAAAAAATAAGGGCTCATGCAGTTGAGTGTTCTGAATTAACCTCTTCGGCGATTATTTTCGACATTAGCAAATAAACAGAATACCAGGTCAATAAAATTGCACTTTATGAAATAACACTCTAAATACATCTATGTGGTTATCAGCAGACATTGTAGACAAACGCCGTGATGTACAGCAGTGCATCAATGCCAAAGAGCCACACTGTCCCTAATGCATTCCCCTAAGAAAACTCCAAGGCGAAAGCCAGGTTATTTTTCTTCTCGATCGACGGATTGATTCTCCCCCTCCCTCTCTACAAGCTTTCTGCACCTCACCTGGTTTTGCGCTAGCTCCATGATCGGCGCACCGATTACGGAAGCAGTGTAAAGCGACGATGTCGTGATGGCGTCATCACGTGACATCACGATATATGTCGCCATGATGACGTCACAAGTTTTGACGATCTATGACGTGATGATGACGCCAACACATGATGATTACTTTTGCATCAATTGATTGACGCCGCCGATGGTCAGTTTTCGTGTTTGATAAAGCATCTGAGGCTTTCGCATTATTATTGTGTATTGAACGTTAACAACCTGGCCTTACATACCAAACTGTCCTCCACCATGTCACCTCCTTGCCATGCGCGAAACAGCTTCGCTTATCATCCACTTCACAGAGTGAAGTGGCTCCTCAACTTTTTTAAAATGTTTATTGTGATAACAATTATATGGACGCTCTCCACGGATTTTTGCCGTCGCCATTGCCGTAATTTTCTGTATAAAGACCAAATTATTAACATCGCCACGCGCATTCTAGCCGCGGGTAAAAGCTCGCGAGCGCTGGCGACGAACGCGGCTGAAACGGAGATTAAGCTAGCCGGCCGTCTGTCTCCGTCGCACGGACAGCGCATGAGATAACAGCTTCCCGCGTGCGGGCCTGCCGTCGATGGCTCCTCAAACAGAGAGGAAACGCCCCGCCCGTCTTTCGTAAGGAGCATGACAGGACGCCAGGGGAGCGGGGGCGGGCGAGGGGACGGCATCGTTCGAAGGGCGCAGTCGCTTGCGCGCGCGCCATCTCGAGGCATCAGGAAACGGCTCGTAAACTTGCTGTGCTCTCAACGCTTACTTCGTGTTTAAAGAACTCAGAGCAAGAAAACGCTTCGGTTCCTGCAGCGGCCATATTCCCTTAAACCAGTGTTTTGTTGAGTTACGCGAGATCGAATCCAAAAGAGTTAGCTACTAGCCTTACTTCGTTTAACAGTACAATTTGTTGGTATCGCATTCATTGCTTCGCCCTTAAGCGAAACTGAGTTTTTTTACCCGTCAGCTATCAACCACCGAAAGCGATGGGCGTACGTGCAACATGGGGTAGCCGCTTCACTGTGGGCCGTCAGCGACGGGCCCGCTACTGACAGCTGCGTATTTGCGGCTGCTCCTACCAGGATATATGTTTTTATTGATGAGATGACATTTTTAAAATCAAGCAAAAAATTCGAATTGGAACCCTAGCACGTGAGCTCGAAAGGGCAGGGCCTTTCAGGGGGTATCTACCGCAGAGTGATTAAACTCGGACGCGCTGGTATAATCAATTACGAAAAAGCTCTTCCGAATGAAGATCCATGGATAACTTATATCTGAGGAAAAGTGTGAACGCGTTTCCACCGTTCGCGTGCTCTTCCATAAACGCGAAGCAAGAAAAATTCGATATTGTTCCATATATATATACTGCTAGCGATCCCAGATTTCATTCCGCGATGTCCGGAAACAGAAGTGACATACATTTTAGCAGCACACATGTAGTTATAACTGAACATTGCTTTCCTTACGTGCCGTACGACGCTTGAAACGAGCTATCAGCAGCGTTTCTAGAACAGACGACGTCCGCCGATGAATCGCCGTCGCACTTTCTCGCTACCGAATGGCCTAGACGTCACGAGCCTCTGCGGAGAGCGCGTTTTGCTGTCGAGCCGACTTGCAGAACAGACGCTGCGTCGGCACAGTGCATGGCTTCATGGCTTATTCGGGACGTACGCGCGAGCGCTATTTATTCAGCGGAATAATTCTTGGTCCATGGTTGTGACTTTGGCAGCCCCAAGCTCAAGCTGCACATGTTCTGACGCGCCGGCCGTGCGATTGCCGGTGATAGACGCCCCCAAACCCGAGACTTTGGCGCAGTTTGGCGCAATTTTCGTCGATATTATCAGGATGACGCAGTAAATACAATTTGGCGCACTTTGGCGCAGTTGGCGCAGGAGTGGAATCACTGGGCATGTCTCAGTCTTGTGATCACCTGCAAGACTCAATCTTGGAAGGTGCTCCTCCGAATGGGCTTGGCTATGTGCGATACACTACTCCTAACAATGGTCCCTACTTTCCTATTTGGACAAATAGTGAAAGAAATGCTGTTTGTAAGCAATGTAACAAATTATGGGGGTAAAGCAATGCTGTCACAAAGTAAATGAAACTGTTATGTATAGTAAACATGCAACAAGAGGCTGTAGCAAGAAAAAAAAGACAGAAAGCTGATTGCAAGCACTGCCAAGTATAGTGGGCCGCTGTGTCATGTATGTTAGACATGTTAGTGTACAAAAAATGAAACAATTATGACAGATGCTATTATGTACAGTCAACACCAGCCATATCAGGAAGATATAATCTGTACTGCACTATTATTTTCCTTGAAGTCTTCCTTCATCCTCCTCTTCCTTTCTTTGAACAGATATCCTTTCAGGGGCTTTCAGCCCAGTGTAGGCTTCAGATAGCAACAAGTAATGGGAGTAGACATGTCATGGCCATCTTTTAGGAAGTTAGCACTGTTTGGAAACTTCACAAACTTTTTGGTATGTCACTTTCTAACCATTTCTATGCAAACTTGGATGCCTAGATGTGTGCCATTGGGTATGTGCAACTGGAAAAGTGTATTTGAAGCATAAGGCGCGACGACGACAACAGACAAAAGGGAGAGTACACACACACAGAGCACCCTGGAAAAGTGCCACTAGTATATGCGGAACTAAACCTGCACAACTCGACAAATTATTATTAGGGTGCAAGAAGTGAAGAAATGACCCTGATGCAATAAATGTGTGCCTGCTTAATGCCCTATCTATGCTGTCTGCTCCAAATGCATGCTGAGCTAGTGTGAAGTGTCATAATTACTCAATCACCAAACACAGCATCTACCTTGTTTTCTCATTCCATACTGCCCTGAAATGTTTACTTCTTTTTTAGTTAAAGACACATTTCCATTTAACATTCTTACATACTTTTTGTTTCGAGGGTTTCTTTTTTTGCTGCTGTTTTGAAGCACAAATACTGCACCCTTAATACTACGATATAGCTGTCAAAAGAGCCTGGTGCTCAAGTGTGATATGCGTTATACCTTTTTATGTTTAACTATTATAGTTTGTAAATACAGAAGAGATGACATGTTACTGCCATTTTAAAGCAGAAGACCACACTAGAAGAAAAAGGAAGATTAAACCAGAACAAATGTAATCCAAGAACAGTATAAAGCGGAAAAAAAAGGAAAAGAAGGAGGAGGTTTAAGCAAGAAATCAAGGACAAGTGTGACTGCCTCTGTGTGATAAGTTCGGAGAATGTGGTACGACGCTTGAACTGAATATGACAACCTGATGTACAAGTGCCATATTCTTGATGTTTAGACTGGCTTTAGCATGATGATCTCAGCCCTGTGCCGGTACTTAATGATACCCCAGGTTACCTGCTTCACCTGATTTAGAAAGGTACTGATGTCCACAGCTCATAGCATATCAGAACAAAATGGCATCCATCTGTTTGAAGCATAATGTTACAAAGCAGCCCCTTTCAATCACTCAGGATGAATTTCAACCACATGAGGTTCCTTACGCACATTCAAAGCATGGTACTTCCATGCTTTCATCATCCACCCCATTGAGTGCAGCTGCTGCAGCATCCAGGAATTGAACCTGTGGCCTCCTGCTCGGCAGCAGAATGTCATAGCCACAGAGCCCTGACTGACAACTGCCATATAATGCTATGAAGGAACCCACTTCAGAGTCCCCAATAGCCCTCCGTTCAATCCCCTCACCTAGGATGAATTTTTCACAGCAAATGTTGCTTTTTGAGGATGCACCAAAATGGGTCCCTTCATGGCGCGATGTCAGCCATTTGGAAAGCAATTTTTCTTTACATGAAACTTCCTCCACCCTGTGGATTGCATAGAACTTATTTGCCGAACATGTGGAAGAAACATTAGGCCACCGATTTGGTCACGTCATTGATGATTGACATTGAGTGGCGTCACTTATGCCAC
Organism: Rhipicephalus sanguineus; assembly: GCF_013339695.2. Classification (NCBI taxonomy): domain Eukaryota; kingdom Metazoa; phylum Arthropoda; class Arachnida; order Ixodida; family Ixodidae; genus Rhipicephalus; species Rhipicephalus sanguineus. The sequence continues at coordinate 199,308,677 of NC_051176.1, read as the reverse complement.
GTCAGCAAACATGCCAAGTGGTGTGGACATGCTGAAAATGACCCAAAAGCTGTCCGACATCCCTGTTAAAAACTTCTCTTTTTCATAAGTAAGCTGGTCCAGGCAGTTAGAGTACTGGCAAAACATTTTTACTTATAATGCGTAAGCAGCCAAAATTTCACACGCAGAATGGGACTTGCAAAAAAAAAAAAAAAAGAAAAACATGATGAAATTGAATGCAATAATTGCTACATTTTACCCATTTTTCAAAGTGTTACACGCCAATTTCCATGCATTTTGAGTTATCATGGAGTTCAACAGATCTAGTACTGTGCTCTCGCTGTCCAAGCGTTCATTTTGTCAAGTGTGGTGAAGGACCGAGCAAAAGTAGTGGAGCAGTCCTTACTATTGCCAAAGAATTAGAAGCTCCATTACGTGCAAAAAGCACAAGAAAAGCGTGTATGAGTTGTTTGTCTATGATAGCAGGGGCCCCAATGTAAAAAAATCAAGCTGAAAAAACAACAAAAACTACAAAAATTCAATACAAGTGTTACTGAATTTGAACACCGAACTTCTTAACAAAGAAGCCTGATACTGTAGCCATTTTGCTATGGACACATGCATCGACAGAATGAATAGAGCACCCTTAGGAATTTTCTGTGTGGAAGCTAGTGCACTGAGACACTTTTTGCATTTTTATTTCACAACGAAGGCATGGGGCCCACCAGTCCAACACCCCGTCTGTCTCACAGTGAAACAATTCGTGCAATGCTTCACCATTTGATAGTATGGCCGATAAATGCCATGCTATCAAAATTCAGCATTATGCTTAGCCACTCCAAGTTGCTTTAACATGCCCTGAACCACCTTCCCAAGTAATCATCGAATGACCTCAGTATCGGAATTAAGTGCCTCACGAATCAATTGCTGCGAAAATTTATGGAATCTGTGAGTTACAGGGATATGTCATACGCTTTTAAGCTCTCCTTGCAACTCACGACTGCAAGATTTGGCTGAACTGTTCATATCAGTGTCTGCTATCCGCAGGATATATTTTTTCATCACGCCTGAGGGGTGGTTTATGACCCATTTAACAATGAAGAGTTTCTAATTTTTTGTAAGTGCATTACACTGCCACAATGCATGATCACTTAGGCATTACCTCAAGTTATGTGGTCCATGAGTTGCAGCAGCATGGAGCTCCAATGCCCCCTCGGCTGGTTCATTGCAACTTTCATGTTGGCAGGGCTGTGAGCCGCGTGGCTGGTTTTGCTGGATGTCCTGAAATAATACCGCCCAAGCTAGTAAGACAATTCTTGTTCTTGAGAGGGACCTTACCAGAAAGCAAATGAAGAAATGAGAAGATCTTAATGTGAAATGGATCTTTTAATGCAAATAAGAACAGCAGTATAGGTAATTCATTTATTTTATAGCTAAAACTGGCTAATAAACATGTTAATGACACTCAAGCTGCTTAAATAATATACGGACACCCACATGACATTTTACCGATTTCCTGATTCTTCTTGCTCAATGCACAACGGGGGTCTTGACCCTGGCAGCCTTAATGCTTTAATGTAGCATGTGAGGGCTTTTCTGGCCTGAAGCCTATTCCTTTGATTCCCCACTACATTATTCCTATGGCTTAGAGGATGTTATACATTCACCAACAAGGCTGCGAGTGGTGCCAGATTACACTTCCAGTGTTATGTTGCACATAATACATGTCCAGCAACAAAAGTTCATGGGACAGAGAATTCGCGAGACAGCTCAAGTCCCCCTTAGCCCTGGAAAATACCCACTAATTAGAAGTTTTGACATGTAGTAGTTTTTGCAACCTACACAGTTATTCGTTAATTTAGAAGCATCATGCATAAACAGAGCATAAATGCCCATTTGCCATGGAGCCCACATCGCGCAAACTTCTGTTGTAGGCAGCACATAATGCCCAAGGAGATGAGAAGAGAAACGATCTTAGTTGTTACAGCACTGCATGCCTCATGCAGAGGCTGTGAGTTAGGCTAAAATCGACTGCAAAAACAATAATGTGTGTAATCATATAGTAATACAAAAATAGCCAGGAAAAGAATGAGCCAGTATATGTAACCTTTTCTGGGAATTTATGACACATTGAACGACAAAAATAGAGAGCAGAGAGATTTAGTGGAACATCCTGGATGAAGACAAAATAAGGTCAGTGAAAAATACATTTAAAATATTACAGTTCATGGGAAAGACTAACTACTAAGGCAAAAGAAGGTATCCAGAGGGTTCTCTACCAGGATTACCAATTATCAACACTCTTCTTTATGCAATACATAATGTTAATAAGCATGGAAAGGAAGCTAGAGGCAGGCAAGTTGTGTGATGGTCCCTCATACAAGAAACGAGACAATGTAGTGGTAGGGCAACCTCTACCATGATCAACAATGGAGAAAACAAACTAAATAAAATAATCAATTAAGTATCACTGAAAAGTTTTACACAGGAACCAAGAAGACTTTGCTAAACAATAAGTAAGGACTGAAGAGGCAATATAATGAATAGGCATGATGAAGGGGATGCCAGTCATAGAATGCTATCAAAAAGGCAACTAGCGAAATTTAATAATATAATAATTACAGGGTTTTACATGCTAAAACCTCAATATGATTATGAGGCATGCTGTAGTGCAGGGCTCTGGAAATTTCGACCACCTGGGGTTCTTTGACGTGCATTGAAACTGCACAGTAACAGTACACGGGTCTCAAGCATTTTGCCACCATCGAAATGTGACACCGTGGCTGGGACTGAACCCGCGACTTTCACATCAGCAGCCGAGCACCGTAACCACTGTACCACCGCGGCGGCTACAAAAGAGTGAAATGATAAAGATGTTTTATGATGACTCAAAATGAAGTACCCAGCTGTGTGAAGCCAGATCAAGGTATCTAAATATGGGAGGTGAGAGGAGAAACATTTTCAAGGGAAATGAACCATGCCAAGTATATGGGAAAGGTACAGAAACCTCTGAGCATGCTTTGTTTGAATATCACAGCATCTAGTATTCACCAATAGGTGTGTATGCAGAGCTGCACTGCAGACTGCAAAGAGAGAGTTGAAAGCTTGCCAGTACAAAAGAAGGGATAACACATAATGAAGGAAACATTATATTATAAAATGAAAACAAAAAGCGTGTAGCAAGTGCCAACACTCCATTCCAAAAGGGATGCTCATAATATCATTGCCATAATCACCATCAAAGTTAGTCTATTCTACCACTTTCATTTCCATATAACTTTAATAAATATACAAGTACCATTGCAAATGTAACCTCATCTATACATTAACTTAGCAGGTTTTAGAAATAGTTTCCCAATCATTTTCATTGGGTCTGTCGACTTCATACATATATGTTGGAGTAATAGAAGAAAGCGTACAGTTGGCAATTAAAAATAAAGCATATGTTGATGTTGTATTGTGATTGTATTCACCAGTTTTGGTTTCACAATTGTTCGTGATGTGTATTCACCAGTCTCGGTTTCGCAATTGTTCTGTGAGAATGCCAGGGGGCGCCGCTCTGGCATTCATGTTTCAACAGGCGACGTGTAAATAAAGGCAGTGTGTGAAGAGTACTCGCTGAGTGCGGACGTTTCGTTCTTCTTTGGCGCTTCGCGCCAAACCGCGTGTTGTGGCAGGTCGGCGTCCCTGCCGGCCGCGTCGGTCATCGCCGGTCTTCCTCGACTGCTGCTGCGCCGGGACTGCCACCCACAACACAGCAGTTGACATTTTGGCACATGTGTACATCCCTTTTCCACAAATGTTTCTATTATTGAAGTAGTAATGAATAGAACTTTTAACAGCCTGGTTGTTTAAACAGGCTTGCCTGTCAAATGTGAGGATTAGCACCATCAAGCTAGGATAGAAAGGAGGGAAAACTTCACTCTGTCAGAAATGGACAAGCAAACAGATTCCCCATCTGAAACTCATTCACTGTAGTTATTCAAAAAGCAAAACGTGAATAAATGCTTAAATGACTACAAATGTCACATTGGTGACAACTGATGATTCAAAAGCTCTCTTGTGTCTTGGTTGTCATGGTATCTGGTATGTACTTGATTAAAAAGTTACTGTGTAAGTAAAGTAGTGACACTGCCCCAGCAAAAAATCTCATATGACACATATGCATCCAATAATCTCGTATGGTCATACGAGATTATTAGATATGTGTCACATAATATTTCTCGACAGAGTGACAGCAATTCCAAATGAATGCACCAGTATTGATTCTTAGTAATAATTATGGAGATAAGGTAATACTGTTGATGTAAGCTGTGATTCTTTTATTAACCACTAGTACCTTTAGATGATCATTTGTTTCATGATGGAAATTTGCTTCACATCCCATAACAAGCACAAAAAAAAATTCCTTCCTTACACTTTTATTCTCCCTTTTCTATATTAAGAATAACAAGATTACATCAACAATTAAATTAAAGAAAATGGTTTATTTCCTACATGCTGTTCTTCTCCTTACTGCTTGTAGATTTCATATGATGATTGTCTGATGTCATGATACTGTACTATGAACAGTCTATGAGGGCGGGACAGGGGCAGGAAGGGCATTGTTGTCTCCTTTATGACATGCCTTCTAGCTTTCTACACATACCAAACACTATAGCTAACTCCTGCACCCCCGCACAGCCCTATTCACCAGGAGCTTGTAGTACTCCTGTGCTGCATATGAAAAACTGCATCAACAAGGTCACCTCTGTGCAACCACTGCAATGCAGAACTTTAACCTCATTTACACAGCCCACAGATGAGCTGCTGTAATGACAAAACAGTAACACTCTTCCATAAGGTTTTTCAGGCATGCATCATAGCGAAAAGATCAGCACTGTATTTATATGATAATGGTACTAAGAACAGCTTATCATTTCCACCTACCAGTATTTATCCACTGTAGAAACCAGTGGCTGCACATTTTATCCTAAAAATTTACTCAAGAAACAGTAGAGCAACCGCATAGGAACCACCAGCTTTCTAATACATAAAAAATCTATAGCAGCATCAGCCCTCTTAAAGGAAATGACATGTTATCAGACCATGTGCTGAAATGATACAGATGAAATACTTGGCACAAGCAAGCATGATGTTTCCTTTATGATAATATTTTTAAATCGGACAGTAAAACCCCGGATATTATTATATTATCTTTAAATTAGCACAGAAATAGGCATAATATGAGAAGCGACACTGTGGCCACTTTTTGCATGCTGCAGGCTTGCATAGATGCAATTGACAAAAATAATCTAGTTTTGCACCAAAGAAGCCTTAATTCCCTACTTCTGAGTTTCTGCTACATCATTCAGTCATTTGTGTTCTTGATACCCACAAGTGGCACAAGAGTTCTCAGATAGAACAAGCCCATATGAAGTATTTTCCACCATCTTTAACGTAAATGTTGTAAGGTATAGGCATAGCCATGTGCACGGGGGGGGGGGGGGGTCCATTCTTAATCCTCTAAGGGGGACACCAAGTCTGTCCGATATCTATACTCAGTCGGACCTGTCATGTCTTTGTTTAATGTGCAGGGTTATGGCCACGCAGGTTTTCGACGATAATGGCAGCCGACCACCCCTAATGTGGCATTCCAAGAGCTGTTAATTTGGAGGTTAATTTGGCCTCACTCCGTGATCCGCAGTCGTTGTGATGAGCTTAGATGGTAAAGAGGGCATGCTACAGAAGTGTTAGTCCCAAGTTTGAACCCTGCACTAGGATGAATTTTCCTGCAGCTACGAAACTTTCTTTTTTTTTCCTTAGAAACCAATATGTAGCTTCATGTAACAGTCAGATGGCTCGTAATTTTTTCTTTCACCAACTTTCAATCACCCCATGGGTTTCTGCAAACTAATTTGCAACAAATAAAATTATTTGAATCAAAATGTTCAAGTAGTTGTCCAGCTTCAGTGGCAGTTTATATGTAGACACAACTGCATTAGCAGCATCTGGCTGTGCTAAGGCACTTAAGAGAGGATCTTGTTATGCATACATGCAAAACAGTCTCTGCTTCTGGTCATCAGCTGCACGAGTTCACATGCACTTGGCACGAGTGTCACATCAAAAACACCAGTGCATGCCAAACTTATTATTTTTTTTTTTGCCATGCAACAAAATCCTGCAAAAGGCACACAGGGAATTGCTCAATGATGCACTAAAGAACTGCAATGCCTTCTCACCAGGTGGGAGTGGAACTGTATGAAGTTTTTCGTCACATTTCTTGTTGAACTGTGTTGGGAGGTCGCAGGAAGAACAGGTTCTGCGTTATGGGATGCTTCTTCCTGTTGCCTGTGTGCCAGAAAACTTTCAATGTTCGAAAAGGTGGCACGGCACTTGCCACATATGTGGATGTCACCAGAGTCTCCTGATGTCAATGGCATCGTGACAAGTTCTGCTCCTGCAAGCATAACGATCAAGTTAAAAGAAACAGTTCTAAATTTTTCATTTCATGACACCCAATTAAGCTTTCCTAAATATCGCAATCATGTGCTACATTACACATGCGGTACGCGGATCACACTAAAGTTAAATAGAACCTGCCACCTTCAGAAATGCGTGTAGAATATCCAGAAGTCTGCAAAGCTTCTCAGCAAATACTTCATGTGACAATGATGTCACCATATTGTCACCAACAATGTCAAAGAGCAAGCTTACTTTGGCTAGCCAGTAAGACATGATTAAGATAAGACAGTTTAGACTACAACAATGAATGATAAGCTGCTCAGCATAGAAATGCAAGCTTTCTGGCATGTCGTGTCTGACATTTTTTTGTTGTTGCTGTACATAGGCACAGAAAAGCCAAAGTGAGTGTTTCTTATCCCTTCCTATGTCCTTTCGCTGGTTGTGCTACAGGGAAAAACCTTGAGAAAGAAGAAAGTACAGTGCTTACTTGTGATTGGTTTTATTCCTTTTTCGCATGAAAGCATGCATCTTATACATGCGCACGGGAATGCAAGTATTGAAAAGCAGTGAAAACCGATTCTAGAAAATTAGTAAACAGAATCAGCTGCCTTGACATAACTGTATCATGGCATGATGCACATACAAAGTAAAATATGTAGTACCTATGTTGTGAGCAAACTGAGTGAACCATGCCTTCAAGTTTTTGCGATCACATTGCTTTTTCTCGATCCACCTGTGGATGGCAACCAATTACAATGGCAACGGAATAATTATCCTTCAAGGGATAAATTTTGTGTTATGCTGCAGTGTACTTAAGCTAAATCAATGTCAGAGGTATTACATCCGTTACTGATACAACTCGACATTTTCTTGGCATTGCTAAATAAACACTACTACGTTGTCGTAGAACAATCCCTATCACGTCATTAAGCAACTGTAACTCTTCAGTAGTGCTCCACGGAAGCCACTTATTGGCTGATACACACAAAATATTTTTTCCTTGAAATGAAGCAGTGAAACCGGAGTCTAAATATGAATAGATACGATGACTTCAACATCAGTCATGCAGCGCTTATGTAAATCGGTTTACCGGGCATGTCAATCATGTTTCAGCGCGGCTTCAATGCTTTGACAATCGTGTTGCTTCAGGGCAGCATCAACGTAGTAGTACAGTGCTCCTACGTCTCGGCGACTGTGACAAGGCTCTCGCTTCTTCATGTGGACAGGGCAACACAGAGTCACAGACTGCATCATATTTTCCTCTGCGTAGTTCAATAGCATAAACGATGTGAGTTTCTAAAGGCATATCTTTATCTGCAAAGAGTACGAACTGCAACAGGACCGAAGCTACGGACTATATGTATCCTCCTCAAAACACCCACAGCCACTCCACATGGCTCCACGCTCAACCGCACTAAAGTGGCCAGAAGGGATAGCCCCTTGTGAACACACACCACGCCATAATAAGAACTCGATCACAGAAAACATGTGACGCCAAGCGTGAAGTGACTCGCTCAGAATGATCAGCAAGACGGCTCCGTGGTCGCTTTACGGAGGTGCCGGCTAGCGATTTCTTGTGGCTACTTGTGGCTCTGTTAGATGTACGGTTTTGGTTTTGGTTTCGTATAGTCGCACATAGCTGCGCTAGCCGTATGAACCAGCATGTGCCGGAAGAATCGATTGCGTATCGTCATGTATCTTGGTATAAGAGAAGAGACGATCACACGTATACGCGAAGCTACACAGTTGGCGATGAGCGATACAGCAATGGAGGGGATTCGGACTCATTTTGTTCGCCTCTTCCTGAGGCGCGCAGCTACGACGTGAGAATTAGCAGGTGTTTGCACTCGCCGTCGAAACAGCTCAAACGTCCTTTCGTGTTCACTAGCGAAAGGCGGAAGCGCGGCGCAAAGGGAGCGACGGGAGCTCCATACAGTCCGCCTAGTCAGCAATGACATCGATGCAGCGGTGTCAATTGTCAGATGTAAGTATGGCAAATTGGCACTATTGTCCAAATCACTTCAAATAGCCATAGAGGGCTACTTCACATGCAGCTGTTACCACTGTGTCCCTGGCCGACGTGTCGATTGTGTTTAAGCTACCATCCTAACAGCTGTCGGGTCTGAAGTTATTGAACAGCTTAGCATGGTATCTAACCAGAAGCCCGAAATCCATTGGTAGAACGCATCCACAAGCATGTGCGCACCTGTTTTGCTGCATATAGTTAACGGCTAGCATGCAGCGCATGAATTGTAAAAGGGAACTGTCTGTTCGTATAACGGGAAATATTCCACGCAATCAAATAAATCATTGCACTGTTACGAATACATTTTTTAATGTAAGACAATCGTTAATCGAGTCGAACTAGCTGTAATGATCGGCAGCACGGGGGTTTGTTGCACAACCTACTGTAGTCTTGGTCCCGTCGACTGCTATAGCTCTTAGTCATCACCATAAAGCTTAGTCATCATATGGAAAGCACTTCCATAGTTTCTTAACGGACAGCGCTTATCATTTCGTGCAGGTCAAACACAGACACAGTGCGTGAAACATCGGACCGCGTGTTGAATAACTGTAAGCATTCAGGTTTGCCGTTCCTGCGCTTGACTGATGTGCAGTTGCAAACGTCTGCGTGACATATATGATGCTGAGGACGAACGCAGCGTGTGGTAGTTTGAAGTAATAACGTCACTTGCAATGTTCGTTGTCGAGATGCATTCGATCTTATGACTTGCAGGTTGCATGTTTGTTTCGCGGGCATTTGTACTTTCAGTGTATCAAAACACGGACCGACTTAGAAACTTGTAGCCCACGCATATAACTGATAAAGAGTGATGTTAGAAGCTATAAATATTCATATTTCAAACAACTCACTCTTGATCATGTTTCTATTGCTAGTTCTTCTATATCCTGTCACTTTGTCTGTACAACATACAATGCTTGCAGCATCAATTTTTTTTCAATATATTGCGATTAGAGGGGTATAAATATTCAAAACTGTTTGATGACAAATTGAGCATTTTCCTCATTGGTAATAGATGAGGGGCCGAAAATTGTACAAAGCTTACAGATGTCTCACGTTGGTGCAGTGGGACAAAACAAAACAGAGTTCATGGGCATTAGGCTACAGCTGGAAGTAAATACTGCATGCCTTGTGCAGAACTCTTATTTAGTAGGAATCACTACTTTGGCTTGAAGCAGCAATGTACAGGACACTGCTGTCATATTATTTACAACTGGCTTTAAACTACCTGGTTATACTGAGAGCACAGTCCGTTCCAATTGAGAAAGACCTGCAGCACTGAAGACGTGCACTTATTCCTCGAGGAAGTTCTGGAATGGTAAGTGGCAGGAAAGTAAACACTCTCCTGTACACAGGTCTGTAATGATGGTCACAGCCAAGTGAAAAAAAATTGTTGGCTGAATACTGCTGTGTAATTTATACTTTTATTTTAGCAAGCACTGGTGATAACTCAGTTATGATGCTCTTCCCAGTGCTAGTCATGAAGAGGTAACATGCTGACATGTGCCTCAGTAAGTCTGCATACATAAGCTTAGCAATCATTTACAGCTGATCTCGAAACAAGTAGCAGCCATTAGATGTTGCAAGTGCAATGTCAGGCCATCTCTTTGACTACTTCAGATGACTGTGATATGCCGTGACACAGGTATTGAGTGGCAACTATAAGAAATGTTTATAAAGTTACTCACATTTATGCGGCATCACTATTGCTCACTCCTAGTTGCGGGATGAAAAGCTCTAGCTTTAATGTGAAGTGAGTGAGATCTGAAGTGAGTGAACTTGATGTGCGTGTAGCTTACGCAATGACTTTCGACGACTTTGTGGTCTGCAGAATGATATACCTAGAATCCTTTGTGCTCGGGTTTTATATTTTTTGAAGCTTGTGGTTTAAAAGTCAGGTGTTATTTTTAATTTTAAAAAGGGCATCATGGGAGCATTTGCTGTTTTTTTATTCTCTAGTGGCCCAAGGTTTGGGATTTTTGTCGTAAGTTTCACTATCTCAAGCAGTGGTCCTCTTTGGACACTATTTAATCAATATTTAATCGATTTAAGCTAGCTAAATCACTCACACAAACATTCAATGAAAAATAAAGCTGCTTGCAAATCATATGGCTAACTCATCTATATCAGTCCTTGTTGACATGCAGGTGTTTATTAATACTTAAAAGAAAGGACAAACAGGAGTGCACAAGAGCTTGTTTCACAAAAGGCGTGATCCTTTTTCTTATCTTGCGAGCCCTTGTTGACATATATTATCATGTACATCTTGATTTTTTTAGCATTTTGGTTTCCATTCTACGCCTGTCAGATCCTTTGTTCTTATCTTCTGTCGTGTCGTTTTACTGTTTCTTGTCTACATGCTTGTAGGAAAAGCCATATTGGCCACCTTTTTGTGATCATAATTGGGGAAAATCCTTGCGTTATCACAGTTACTGTTCATGATGCAGAGTAATGTCAGTGCTGTGTTCACATCACAGCGCATTTCCACTGTTTACATGTATGTGACATACATGCAATGCGATGCAACATGCCATTGTCATCATCATGTAAGCAAGGCTACTAAGAAGGCAACAAGCTGTCGTTCAACTCAAGGCCCGTAGGTGGTGGATATATTGTACATGTCGGTTGTTGCTGGAGTGTTAAGCTAAAAAGAGGAATACACCATGTTCGTACATATGTAATGGTAATATACCTCGACCAATTTCCCACTCAAGGTGGACGGCATTAATAATTTTGTAACAGTTGTATTTATTATTATCCTTTGTGGAAATAGGAATTTGGGTGGGGGGGGAATTAGTTTATCCTGATTTTCATAAAACTTGTTTGGGGTGTGAAATGGGGGGTAATGGATTAATTGGGTTTTGCCAAAAAACAAAGGATCCTAGATATACTTGGCTCGAGTGAGTGCGAAATCACAGAAGTTATTATAAAGGTTGTTAGAAACTGAGTGTAATCTCTCTGCTTTCACTCTGCACCACATTAATGGTTTTATATAAGTATATCATCATTACTTTAATTTTGTTGCTTATGCTCTCATCTCCTGTGTTCAGCCAGAGGTTTTTCTGCTTTTTTTGTGTATAATAAATGTTGCTGCAAGTGGTATTAGAGATCATGATACTTGCGGCAAAAAACATTACATGTGCATGCAAGCTTGGAACAGTTTTCCTCACTGGGACTTACCATTACGGCGTACGACACCATTTCATAGCTTTGATAACACCGTATAGCAGGTAACATGATGACACTTCACTAGAAAAATAAACATTAAAGCATCTTCAAACCATGTTCTAGAAGTCATTTGGATCATTTAGCCATTTTATATTGCACTATTTTCTCAGATCACTTTTCTGTTCACAAGCTCTAGAGTAGGCAACGGACAGAACGTTGGTGTTTAATTATTATGAATACATGTGAAATTGTCCTTTAAAGCTTATGCACTGTAGTACTGTTATAAGTGACTGCAATTATAATTCAAATATTATTTTTCAGGTGGCTTTACCTATCAGTACATCTCAACACACACATGCACACACACCAAATGAACAAACCCTTTGTTCCTGTGTCCACTGTCTGTATTCAGAATTTCTGGTTCCATGTTATTTGTCATAGTGAAGCACTGAGAGATGTGCCACTTATTGATGCTCTTTCTGGTTTTCAGCTGCTCCTGTTGGCCAAGCTTCAAGCCAGGGAAACATGACAAGTGTAACCACTGCTGGTCTGTTTGGGGCTGTGCAGTCTCTGAGCGAGACTGTCTTCATGGCTTCAATCAGCCAATGGCTCTCATGGGGTGCATCGGTGGCCATGATCTTTGGTGGAGTTGTTCCTTACATTCCACAATACCGAGAGATCAAGAAGACTAGAAATACAGATGGCTTTTCAACCTGGGTCTGTCTGGCATTGTTGGTGGCCAACACTTTAAGGATACTCTTTTGGTGAGCATTTTTGCAGTTGAACACGTCCTGTTCATGCGTTTGTCTGTTTAGAGTGCGGTCTGTTGCCACCTGTTGCCTGCACCTCTGGAACACATGGCAAACCTACCAAAATAGCTGCCTTTCCTAGCTGCCACCTAGTGAAGAGACAGGTTTATGCCATGTGTAAAAAAAACATATTAAAAGGAGGGTAGCCGCATATGCTTTCCTGGCATGTGGCAACGCCAGTCTACCTGACTGGCTTACATCTGTTTCTCAGGTGTCAGGTTCATAGAGGGTGCTGGTTGGGTTCCTCATGTCTTGCAGATAAAACTATGGAAGTATCAAAGCAAAGCACATTATACATAAGATTGACTGAAAGCACTATGATATGGAAAAAATGTGAAAAAAATTTTAAAATGTCATTAAAGCAAATATAAACTAATCAGCACATGTAATAAAATATTCTCAATACAACAATATTCCAGCATTTCTCAGGATTTTTTTAGTAGTTGCTGTTAGCACTTGTAGTCATTTATTTGCTGTCTTTTGGTTCCTTCCTTGATCTTCAATTTGTTAGTACTATATTTGTGTAGTAACATGCATTCCATTAACATTATTTTTATAATAACTGAAGAGGAACCATCAGAAGTGCACTGCTTCTGATCTATTCACTTGGCTGTCCTGTTAACTTTTACTGTTACTGAATTGTACAAAATAAAGGTCTTCAATTCTTGTACCCTGTGTATTAGGGCTAGGTGACCTTATTGAGTGATGCTTTCATGGCATGGAGGAAGGAAAAACTAAGGAGAGGCCCTATCGTATCCCAATGCATTGCGAAAAGTGTGGCTGAAGTGACGTCAGATTTATGTGGCAAACAAGCCGATATGGGGCAAACAAAACAGCAGACGCCCCGCGGCGTGCTCTCCACGGTGGTTCGCTTCTGTTCGGATTTGTAGTCCCGGCGTAAACTTAGCGCGTATTGTGCGGTTCGCACGTAGTAAAATGTTGCAAGCAGACGTTTACCAGGCCGTTCGTGCGCGGCAGACCCGAGCGTTGCGTGCTGAAGTTCTTCGAGGAGTGTTTTTGTGCAACAGTACAGAAATTACCGGTACGTCCCGTAATCAAAAACATTCTGCCCCTGCCTCACCGTATTCGAACTCACCTAGCAGTGACTTACGCGTTCTGCTGGGTGTTAGGCCTTTCTTTTCCTTTCTTGTAGCCCGATTTCCAGATCTTTTGCCCGATTAGCGGTTCTTTGCTCGTGTATATGGAGTGAGCGCAGTAGCTATTCGGCGCAACGCCAACCTATAGTTGACGTAACTTCACGTCGAAAAGAAGACACCGCTGTATTGTATACGCGATCGTGCACGTAAAGTTTGTAATTCCAGTGCGCACACAACACAAGCACGCAGCGAGCACACATCGCACGATACATACATCACGTAGTCCGATAACAACAACAAAAGATTATTGCCCTGTCGTTTGAACGACACAGCCTCTAAAACGTACGATGTCTTCAGCGCATGGTATGTACGGCGCGTCAGACGCCAAAAACAAAATTTCACGTGTGTTCCGAGTTGACACAACGAGTAAGAAGCAACAGAGCGCACATCCGAGTGCTCCGCATGCAAATACCATGCCTTAGTGATCAGTAATGAAACGAACGTATACGTACACATGAAAAGTGACACCCGGTACTGCTCGCAGTATACACGCGATTTGCACAGGGTATACGCAACAGCTGGGCATTGCGTAGCTTTCCTAAAGAACACACAAAGAGCAGCATGCGTGAATCGACTACACCGCTTGCACGGCGAAAAACAAACAAACAAAAAAAAAGGCTGCAAAGTTTCGCGATGCGCGCATGCGCTTGCAAACGTTGCAACGGAAATCGCGAAATGTTTCGCTGCGCCTTCGCTAGGAGGCGATGCGGGTGTTTGCGATGTGGGGGCTTCACGAGTGTGACGTCAGGGCCTCTCCTCAGTATTCCTTCCTCCATGTTTCATGGTATGGGAGCGCAGACACATAGACGCAGAATACCGAGACACATGTCTGTGTTTTTGCACTTCTATACTATGAATCAAGTTATAGCATCCAGCCCAGCTCTCCACTGTCCTCCAAACAATGCTTCAATTGCAGTTAATATTTTTGTCACAAATTTTTGAGGTCATAAGCAAAATTGGGTAATCATTGTTGCCTCCTCTCTTCGATGGCTAACTGCGTTTCAATGGGGGCAAAATAAAAAAAACACCTGTGTACTTAGATTTATGTGTACGTCAAAGAACCCCAGGGGATCAAAATTCATCCGGAATCTCTCACTGCGCTGGGCCTCATAATCATACCGGGGTTTTCGCACGTAAAGCCCTGCAACATTTGTGAAAACAACATTAACAAACCAAGTGGCGGCCTGTGTTAGTGGCTAATGAATGTACAAGTGTGCATATTGTGATTTGTGATGGTGGCTGCTAGTAGTTGCCATGGTTTGTACGATAGTTTTGCTCTTGTTGTGATTTCTAACTGCAAATGTCATTTTTTATTCTAGATTTGGCTGAGTCTTCTAGGGAATGTGTGAAGCAATTTTTACTTCTGAAATAATGATGTGTTGACGATAAAATCAACAATTTAGCAAAGTTTATTGCTGCAAGCATGACTTCCCTATAGTGATGCTTAGCTACATATGTCATATGCTTGATGGGGAGGACTACACCATGTTTGATATTGTAATGAAATGGAAGCATGAAGTTTTTTTTAAGGAGCCAATCCTGTCAATATTTTTTTTGACGTATTGGTAGAAAGAGGGGAGGTGGGGAAGTTAGCCTAGAAAAGGTCTCTCCAGCTGTGCCTTGTGAGTTTTGGGACGTTAAACTCCAGATATTATTATTATGTGCCTTGTGATAGTAGAATATCAAATTAACTTTTTGCATTTTGTCTGTTTTCTAGTTATGGTGCGTTTTTAAAAAATATATGTTGTGAGATGGCACAGGCTACTCTTCTTCATAGGTAATGCAACATAACGAAGCCCATAGGCATCTAAAAGTTACATAAAATCACAGGTAAAGTTAATTTTATCCCGTATAAATCAATCATAGTTCAGTCTTGACATCATGCTGTAAGAAAAAAAAGAAGCATGAGGTTTTTGCTTTGTTCTTCAAAAAAATGTATTCTTGGGACTCATAGCCTCAGTGCTTTCTTTACCTGCAGCACTCTGCATTTTACATTCATTTTGCAGGTTTGGACGTCCTTTTGAGCTCCCGTTGTTGGTCCAGAGTATTGTTATGTCAGCCAGCATGTTCCTCATGCTCCGGCTCTGTGTGAAGACACGCAGCGTTAGCACCATCGTGCCTCAACCGAGGCATACCTTTGCAGGTGATCCTTATTATTATTTCTTTTCTGCATTTTTCTCCCTCTTTTTTCTATCTTCAGTTTTCTGTTCTCTTTGTCACTCCTTTGTTGCAAGGGCATAATGAAGCTTGTGCTGAAAACCTGCCTTAGTGATACTTATTACAGACAACACCATTTCAGGATACACGTGCACAGACAGACAGACAGACAGACAGACAGACAGACAGACAGACAGACAGACAGACAGACCTGTAGGCATTTCAAAAGTTGGAACAGTTGGGCAAGTTGGTGTGATAACATTATTGTTAAACAATGTCATGAATGTTGTTTATGGCTGAGACGATTCTTTTTTGTGTCAACGACTATTTCTGTAGTTTTGTTTAATGCTGCTGATTACAACAGAGCCATAGTTGACATTCTGAAATTATTTTCCAAGAGAGGACTTGGCCTGGATTTCACAATAAAAAGAATTCTGATGATAGGCATTTCAGATTTCAAGGTTTGTTAACTTCGCTCTGACACATGCGTTGACATTGCCAGTCACACTACGTTAAGTCATTGCTGTTGTATTCTTGCGATCATTATAATGTAAAAAATTCTGTTGCCTTTTCTTGCCTGCAATCTGTCCTCTTGGAATCAAATGACCATGGCATGCCAATCAGCTTCCAGGAGCAAGTGTCCAGGTTATATGCGGTGGGCCATCCGAGCTGTTGTGTCAACATGGCTTGTGACAAACTTAAAATGAGTCAAGCCGAAGCAGAAAGAGTATAAGAGCACTGCCATGAAAGGAAGCAGGTTGCCATACCCTATATACTGCACAAGTTGTCATATAACCTGAACAATATTGCTAACCGATATAGCATTGACATCGTGTTTACCTTACCTGTTCAGCTATCAAGACTTGGTAATCTCATTAGAACTACCATATATGCTCGTGTAATGGCCGCAGGTTCTTTTTTACACGGAGGAAAAGATGCATTTTTTTCTTAAATATTTTCGCCGGTACTTGCCTTTATTGAACTGCAGTACACTCGGTTATACTGGGAGAAGAAAAAAAATAAAACCTTTGACACTTTCACGTAGTTGCAAGAATGTTATTCCTCGCCCTCGTCTTCCTCTGAACTCGTCGCATTCTCGTGCTTGCCTCTGTTCCAGATGAGGTCGTTCCTCATTCCATCAAGTTTGTTTGAGATTCCCGTCACCTTAAAGCTTTCCTTCACTGTCTTGAAGGAAATCCCACCCCACGCTTCGAGAATCCAGTGGCACACATCGACAAGGAATGCCCTCTTCAGCCGACCAGACTGTGTTTTGTAGTGGATGGTTGTTGCCATCCACTCGCTGTATGCACGGCGAAATCCACACATATAAGCTTGTAATTAATGCTGAAATTTGGCCTAGTTGGTTTACGGACACATCCAGCGGCTGAAGCATGTTGGTCATACCTCCGGGTATGATGGCCAAGTCTGTTTCACGTGTGCGAAGCTGTTTCCACACACTTTCTGTCACGTGTCCGCTGAGGTTACCCAGAATGAGTAAGGAACAGGTGTCAAGATTTGCACCTGGCTGCTTCTCCCAAATGCACATCCAGTCTCTCACCAGCTCATCAGTCGTCCAACCTTTTTCTTGTGCTGTAACGAATATGACATTAGGGAATGACTCAGTGGGCAACAACAATGTAAGGGGGTAGTTTACGGCAATTCTAAGGGATGCAAAGCATAATGGCAAATCACTGTCTTTTTGCCCCCATTGTGAGAATATGGATGCTGTTTTTTCCTTTCGCCTGGTCTGTCATGTTCGCAGGTGCATCAAGCCAAAGCGATGTTTGACGTTTCCACTATGAGAGAGCAAGTACTCATGTTCCCAGTGCTTCTTCATGAATTTTTGAAACGAGAGCAGCTTTTCTTTATACTCCTCTGGCAGATGCTGATACGTCATTGTGTGAGGGCATAGAGAAAGGTTCTTTCGCTTCATGAAGCACCTGATCCATCCATTGGCGGCTTTAAATGCTGTAACTGGAATGCCTTTGTCTTATGCGATGCCGAGCGCTTTCATGTGCAGCACCTCCGTTGAGATTGCGTAGCCGTTGCTTTGCGTATCTGTTACGTAGTGCAGAAGCGAGTCTTCTGTCTCCTGGAACATGCTGTGCTGGCCTTGGAAAGTGCACAACTGTGCATTTGTTTTTCGGAGTGCACCTTCTGGGGAGCACCACCATCACACACATTTTTCATTGACCTTGAACTTTCAACCAGCTGCTCATTTTCCATTTTCTTTGACAAAGTCAATCACTTTCAATTTAAAATGGGTGGTATAGCTCATGTATTTTCCCATCCAGAAGCGATGACCGTGGCAAACTTGTGAATAGAAGTACGGGAACAATGAGAGAAGAGTGGTACGCACCGAGTTCAGTACTGCATGTGACTGGCGACTGTTTCACAAGAAAAAATGAGAAGTGCAAACTGGGTGACAGGTACTGGCTCTGGATATTCTGGGCTATTCCTTTAGTGGGGGGCGCCCCCTGCTGGCTGGAATAAACGATGGTACCCCACAGATTGGCAATGGCAGCACCTCGGAGGCTGTGCTTTTACTACCTGAAGGCGTCGAAAGCTCTGCATGGCTGCCTTGTTTTGACCCCCCCCTCCTTCCAAAAAAAAAAGAAAAGGTCTTGGATTTCTTGCATTTTACAACGAATAACACTGCTAACCTTCTCAACATTCAAGGGTACGGCTAATATACGGTAATTTTTAAATATATTTTTATATGACTGTTTTAACAAAGTTCTGGGTGTGGCTTTTACATTAGTGTGGTCATTGCATGAGTATATACGGTAAGCTAACAGAAAAAGATGGCCCACAAGGTGCTGTGAACCTCTAGGCCACTGGCCTCTCGCACATTTTTCTTCGGTTTGATGACAATCTGCAAAAGCTAAAAAGTTTTTGGACAATCTAAAGCTCTCTGACAGCTAGAATGACTGCCATTTGGGCGTGTTGGTACATGTTCATGATGGTGAATTGCTACAAAGAATGGACACTTTAGAAGAACACAGGACAAGGCGCTTTGCCCTACGTTCTAGAGTCTCTGTTCATTGTAGCGCTTCACCATCATGAATCTCTGACAACGTTCACTGGTAAGTGTAAATACTACAGGAATCGTGATGGTAAACTTCCAGGGTGAAGTGGTGGCCACCAATGCATGGATCGTGGTGTCGATGAGATAATGAGAGCCTGATGCTCAGTGTACTTGCATGCAGTGTACCAATGCTCTGCAGTCACTTCGCTCGCCAGTTGCCTTGCTCACTGCAGGCACACAGTGTCAAAGTTTGACATGCCACCAGTCGCCATGCTTGCAGCCCACAATGCAACAAGGGTTGTTGCATTGTGGGTTGGAAAAATTACCCGTGATGTCAGTGAAACAGCCAATAAAATCGGTTGCCTGTGGGCCATCGCTCACCCATGCATTGTGCCATGGGCAGGAGTGTCCGAAAGCACGATTGGCAGCACTGTTGCAATCTATAGCAATGCGCATATTTAAAACCTTATAATAAATTACACATTTTATGCAGGGCAATTATACTGGTCTGCTAATGATCTGAAGCACTTGCTCGGCCAGCTCAGTGTGCTTGTACGAAGTTGTCGAAACAGTTTCAGAGTCCCTTTAAAGGGACACTAAAGAAAAACAATGAATTGATTTAGATTGATAAATTGTACTTTTAGAACTATAATGTCGTTAATTTCACCATCATAGGTGTATTAATAACGGAGAAAATGAAGTTCAATGTTTCATTTTTAAATTTCACGCCAAAATCCTCACGTGTGACGTCACGGATTTCAAAGTGTATTTATCGTATTTTGGCGCCATTGGCTCAACAAAATTTTCTCAAACTTGTTAACTCTATGCCCCCCTCAGGAGACAGTGTACTACTTCATTTTTACCGTTTAGGAACTACGTAGGCCCTGGTAGGCGCCGTCAAAATATGTGACGTCACGGCGAATGGTGCGGAAACTTCAAGGTGGCGTCGCCACCCACATTTTCTTTTTGCGTGGTTTCTCGCTTACTAAGCATCTTTTCGCATAAAGCGTGGTGTTTTTTGCATCGCGACAGAGTAGTTTACTAATACCAGAAAAATCGTTTGGCTCTTTAGAGTCCCTTTAACAAAGTTGGAAAATGTGACGCTTTACTTTATGTATTAAAACTTTGTTTTGCTGAAATTTGACCTTTTACATACCTGCCAACTCTCCTGAATTGTCCGGGAGACTCCCGAATTTGGACCTAATCTCCCGATTGTACGAATGTCATCTCGAATCTCCCGAAACGTGGACACCACAGCAGAGGCGGGTTTTTTTTTCTTTCTCTCTTTTTTTTTTTTTTAAATCATGCGCGCACGTCAGCCTTTCCTGCTGTGGCGGTGCTGCGGAAGAGCACTCGCCACCACACTTCTATTTCATTGTAACCTTATCGTAGAGTACCGCTGAGTACATTCTAGGCACTGCGCATCTGGGCGAAGGTTGGCCGGCTGGCCGTGAGAAGCACTCGCCACCGTACCAAAAGAAGGCGAGGGAAAAGGTACAGTCTCAACGGAAAAAGATTGCCAAAAGTGCACGGTGGCCCGAGCCGCGGCGCTGCACGAGCACTCCGATCACGAGACGGCGTGACCGTTGAGCACATTCCATTTTCCAAAGGAGGGGTGGCCGGCAGACCGGCGGTAAGTAAGCGGCCCCCATTGGGCTGTGCACTCTTGATATTGGCGTGCTTGGGAGAAACAGTGCCGCGTGTCGCAATCTTGCCGCTCTGGCCACCGTTCAGTTCATTTGCGGCAATCGTTTCCGTTGAGCCTAGCCAGAATCTTTGCCTCTCCATCTTGGCCCCCGCATTTTGTACGCTACGCCGTCTGCCATGGGGGTTGCGTGCTTCCAGAGTTCAGTTAGAAGGTCGATGACGGCGTCAAAATCAAAGTACTTGCAAGTGTTTCTGGACTCGCACAGCTGGGCTTCCGTGCTTTGTGACTTCGCGGAACGGTGACAAGTACGGATTCTGTACCATGTGCGCCTGTGAACTGCCTTGGTGCCTTCACAAGTAAAGAAGTTTGGTTCAAGCAGCTCAAAACAAACATCCTTACCTCTTTCTGATGTCAGTCTCCAGCCTTAGTAATTTCTGCTATGCAAAAAGAAAAAAAAAACCACTCCCCCCTCCCCCGCTGCGGTCTCCCGAATTTTCATGCTGTGAGGTTGGCAGGTATGCTTTTATGGAAAGTATTGCCACTGGTGGGTTGTTTTCGTTACACAAAAAGGGCCACGAAAAATGTCCAAGTAATGGGGCAGTCTGAAAGAACTTTAGTAACAAAATAAAAAGTCAGTTTTGTTTAACCTGACTCCTTGCTACTACATTTACATTTTGAACCATCACGATGAAGTGACATAGCAATTAGGGCAAATTGGCAGAACTTCATCACAGAACAGCGCGTGGGTGTGGGTGCGCTGTTTTGTGATGAACGATGACATGTTTCACACTGGCCATACGGAATGGAGAAAGCCTTAAAAAAATGCAGGACCAATGCAATGTTGTATGTAATCAGTGTAAATGAAGCTTTCTCCCTCATTCTACCACTGCAACTTGCCAACAAAATCCTTGGATGTTTGCCAAAGTAGTATGACATTGGTTGCTGCAGTAAACTCTCAGTTTTGCAAACATCACTTTAACAAATATTTCAGGGTAACAAACTTTTAGAAAACCCCCGGTGGTCTTTCTGTGCATTTTATGCAAAAAAAATTCAGTTAAACAAATTTCTAAATAGTGAATATATCAAATGAGTGAACTTGATCAGTGGGCATGGACTTATTTCTGAAATCAGTTCAACGAGGTTTTTCGCTCTGCAGCGTCGGCAGAGGCAGATTCAAATCCTGCAACTCTAGCTGAGGCTGTAGGCTTCCTTGTAAAGTCACAGGACTTCGTGTCTCAGCAATAAATTATGCCAGAGCAAAGGCACAAAAACAAGCTCTTTAGACAGCCTTGTTACTTCTTGCGCTTTAAAAGCACAAGTGCCAATGAAAATTGCAGATATTTTTTTCAAAATGACATAGGCAGCAACGCAACTGTTGCTCACGTATATACATAATTACTATATAATGTAAACTGCATTTCACACTTTTGATTCGATGTCTAGTGTGGTCTATGCTGTTCCAGATTCTAGTGCATGTTCAGTTTAGTGAAGTTTCAGTTAAATGAACTATTTTCTTGGGTACCTTGAAGTTCACTCAAGTGGGATATTTGCACCAAGCAAAACTGCAGATTTGCAACCATTTCAATGAATGCAGTATCAAAGCCCATTTGACGCCACAAAAACAAAAGAGCTTTGCTTTAAAATCACGTGGTAGCGAGACGACAACTTGAATTATGGCAGCTTTGTATATGGTAACAACACTTTTAGTTTTGTAACGCTGTATGCACTTCATGTTCAAAGAATTGAGGAAGATCTGGCAGGGCAGGAGAAATTTTGGTTAATGTTATGTGTGGGTTCAAATCCTACAGAAGTATTGGGAATTGCTTTTGCCACATAACTCCCAGGTTTTAAAAATCATTCAGCTGGTTAAATCCGAAACTGGTTACAGGAGCAATACACTCACTGAAAACACTTTTATTTACAGCCAAATCATCTGTCAGTTCGTTTCCTTTACTAAGAATTGGTGCTTTTCTTCAGAAAGTTGAGGTTCGCTTCTTTTGACTTCAAAGCAAAGTTATGGAGAGTGAGTTCTGTGGTATCCCAAAACAAGTGGCAACATCTTTTTTCCTGCTGATTGAGATCGCTTGTAAGATTCTAGCCTTGTCGGTGACATCCTTTTTCTCACTGAGTGAGATTGCTTGCAAGGTAAGCGAGAAATATAGTTGTGTGTAGTACAATCAAGCACTGCTGCTTGTATCCATGCTTTTCACTTGTCTAGTGACGGGAAAAATTCCAAATTACCAGTAGATGCTAATGCAAGGAACATGTGGAATACGGAACTATGCAGTATAGAACGCATGATGGTAGAGTGTTTGATATGGTGCACTGATACGCATGCCCATCAGTGCCTTTTATCACTACTGTACTCTCCAGCTTATGGCATCTGAGATTTGATGGCACATCTTGGTAGCTGTGGCCATAGGTCGGCAAAAAATTTGCAGCTTACTCAGACTCACTCCAGAAATATATCTTGCGCTTAGAGCTTACTCGGACTCAGACTCAATAAAATCTTTCTCTATCGGGCTCACTCGGGCTCAATTCACTAAAATATTACTCACCCGGACTCACTCAGACTCACGGCTCAATCTGAATCTGAGTGAGTCGACTCATGAGTGAGTTTGCCGACCTCTGGCTATGGCCACCTAATTTTGCAGCTGCCACAAGAAAATTCTTCACTTCGGCGGCCACTATTATGTGCTGCAAAGTTTGAAAGATGCGTTGGCAAAAAATACAACTAATTCAACTATACCTATTTGATCACTGACAGCCGCACTAGATTCAACTTATTGCCTCAGCCATCCTTTGTGGCAGCAGACTTTGTTATACTATTGAAATCACTGATAAACACGGACACACATGGCGCTCTATGGACATGAAGTTATAAAAAGTTGAATACTATATTATACAGTAGAACCCCGCTGTTACGTTCCTCACTGCTGCGTTTTCCCGGCTGTTACGTCGTTTTCCGCCGGTCCCGGCATAGCTCCCATAGGATACAATGTATTGGGAACCCCGCTATTACATCGTAACTGTCGGACCGTTCCCGTATGATACGTCGCGAAGTGCGCTCGGAGCCGACCGAGTGACTACCAAAGAGAGCGGCCATGGTGCATTTTCACGCAGTTTGGCCTCGTTTGACCGTAATATTAGCCGCATGAGAGGCGCAAGCAACAGAATCTTTCAATTGATGCAAACAAAAGCATGGCCTTCGAGATTCAAATTGCAAAGATGGCGTCTATGACGTAACTGCTCGCGAAAGCAAGGCCTTCGAGATTGGCATTTACTATTGACAAAAGCATAGCCTCTGAGATTTGTATTGCACAAACATGGCGTGTATGACGTAATTGCTTGCGAAAGCAAGGCCTTCGAGATTGTCATTCACTTCTGCCATCGCGTTGGCGTAGACTCATCATCATCGTTATTTGTCGGAGAACGGGAGGCGTTCGAGCTGGTTGGAGCTCGCGTGGTCGTGCGTGCGGTTCGCGGTCGGACTCGCCGCGCCGGTCGTGATTGTGTGTGCTTAGTTCTTTCATGCCTACAGCTGTTGGTGTTAAAAAAATCACATACGTTGATTACATTTCTGTGTATGAGGCCGTCCTAAGCTCCGCGTTTCTATCCATCGACTAGATCGCGGCTGAGCGCGCCAATTTTTGTGCTGCTCGTAAGAATTGAAATAAAATTCTGTACCACTAAATATTTTGCCGTTTTTCCTGTTTTTCGGCTCTTACGTTTCCCGTCTCTTACGTTTATTTCCTACGATCCCTTCAAAAACGTATCAGCGGGGTTCTACTGTATTGAGAATTTTACTAATGTTGAAGTTCGTTATATCGAGGTTTAACTGTATTGGCATTGTACATGAAGGAAGCTGATGTTGTGATGCAGTAACCAGCAATCCTTTGTAGTGAAAAAGCTTCCTGTATGCTTTAAGGATTTGGTGACCATCTGTGGGCTGCATTTCTAGCTCAGGTTTTGTGCCTCCAGAAAAGGGACCTGCTGAGGATGCCATTATACCAGAGCATGGAGCCTGTGCTATGTCGTTGTTGCTATGGTTCTAACCTGGTGTCTCTGTGTTGGTGGTTGGTTTAGAAAACGCAAGTGAAAACCCTGCCTACCTCCAGATGGTGGATGTGGCCAATCGAGACCTCACCCTCTGGGGTAGGTGTGTCCAGTCTTTCTCACACCACCAGTCTGTCCTGCATATTATGTTGCACTACTGCATGGTGTTCTAGCTCTCTGCTCAGTTTGGCTGCTCAGTGTTGAACACTTTTCTTTCCTACTACCAATGAATGGCTGTCATAACCTTTCACTGTACCTGTTGGTGAGAAACGGAGTGTATCTCTCTTTCGTCTTTTCAAGAGCTGCACAGCTGCACTTCCTTTTTTTCCACAAATGTGTATATTATCTCATCTCACCTTCTTGAAATTTACTTTCTTGCCTTAGTATGCTAACTTCTGTCCCGTGTTTGTCAGTGCTTTCGTTGCTCTTGGCTAGCCTGCATGCATTAACCATATAATATAGCGAAAGAGAGCATGTGTTTATTGGTTTATTTGTATGTACCTGGCTTATGAGTAGGGTTCTATGTTGTAGGAGTTTATTTCGTTGTAAAATCAGAGGGTGCTTGCACAAAGTTGGTTACTATTATTGTCATATTTTCTCGCGTAGAACCCACCCCTGCATATAACCCGCACCCTCAACAACAACCCGCGGAAAAATCTGAAGAAGATTCCCGTGTATTACTTACACATTACAACTGTGCAAATTAATTTTACACCTTGTTAGAAATGCCCCCACTAACTGTGCTTGGAGACTGTGAAAGCTTTATTTTCACTCAATTCAGCCCTCAATATAACTGCCCCGTCCTCTCCTCTCAGTTTCTGCCATCGCTGTCACTGCCACCTTCCTTGCATTACTGTTAAGCATTGCTGTAAAGGCACCTTGCACACCACAATTTGCGTATAACTGGTGCCTCGACTTTAGCTTCAATTTTTCTTCATTTTTTGTATGGGTTATGCGTGGGAAAATATGGTATTTTTTTTTAATCGGAGTTTTCTTTGGCGCTAGAATGAAAACCAGAGTTTTCTTGCGTTTTTAGCATGAGTCACTCTTTAGTTTCATCCACACCCCCAAAAACTATGAAAGAACATATGCTGGAACATGTTGGTAATTTAACATAGTAACTTTTTGAATGAAGTCTGGGGTTTTACATGCCAAAACCACGGTTTGATTATGAGGCATGCCATAGCAGAACACGCCATATTAGTTTTGACCACTTGGGGTTCTTTAATGTACACCCAAATATAACTTTTTTAGCACAATAAAGAACACAGGACGGAAAGGCAC
The DNA here is from genome assembly GCF_013339695.2 of Rhipicephalus sanguineus. NCBI lineage: Eukaryota > Metazoa > Arthropoda > Arachnida > Ixodida > Ixodidae > Rhipicephalus > Rhipicephalus sanguineus. The sequence goes on along the minus strand of NC_051176.1, from coordinate 199,282,924 downwards.
AATACGGACACAGCTCTAGCTTCCAGATTTGGTTTTATTACTGAAACAACACATGTATAAAATAGCAGACAGTAGCAGCACACATATGTGCATCTGTACAAGTTAGTGCTTTACTTTAAAACAGCTAAGCTCGTATGGATGGACAGTTGAGATAAAATTACATCTGATAATCTTGCAGCTTATGTTTTACGAACTTGTTTGAACGAAAGAAGGGGAATTTAAGGGCTTGTTTTTCATTGTTATTAGACACACCGTTTAATGGGAACCAGCAGACAATCAAGCCAAGGAAAGTATAGAGGGTATTATTTGTAGCAATTATGATATACAGGTAACATTTATATCATAATTACTACAAATAACGTCCTCTATACTTTCCTTGGCTTGATTGTCTGTTGGTTCTCATTAAAGATTGTGTCTTCAGTTCACACATGCTTCGCTGTTGAAAGTGCTAACTTCCACACATGCACATGCTGCTGCTGTCTTCTAATTATACATGTGTCACTTCAGCAAATAAATCAGACATTGAAAGTTAGCGCTGTGTCCATGCCGCAGAGGCGTAGCCGGGGGGGGGGGGCACATTGGGCCCGTGCCTGCCCCCCCCCCCCCCCCCCCCCCCGGAATTTTTTTTGCCATAGCATACAGAGCAGAAAATGACACTCGACCACATTTGCCTGCCCGGCCCCCACTACAGATCAAGGAGGTGCCCCCCCCCTGAAAAACATTCAGCCTATGCCCCTACCATGTCGTGCCTTTCCATCCTGTTTTTTTTTTTTTGATGCAGTAAAAGAAATTACCACAGAAGCAGCTTTGTAAACAAACAGAAACTAACCTAACGAATGAAAACTAATGAACTGACTTGACTGACTGACTGACTAACTAAATGATTGACTGACTGATTAATTAATGATCTACCTGTCTAACTAAAATTGCAGGGAGCATAACCAAGAATCGTTTATTTATACTGAACATTTACGATAGCAGAACAGTTTGTTGCCTTTACAACTTACTGTAGTATACATACATGCGTATCAGCAATTTTGAGATCAGTCACTGCACACCCCCTTTTGATACTTATACTACGTACAGGAAAAGCCATTATATCTAGTGCAGGACAAGACAAACTGGGCCAGCCTCGACATTTGTAAATTTTGCATACATTTTTTTAACATTGCAGGCTTGATAGTTCGAGAGCTATCTTACCAGAAATATAGTGTCATGCTTTAGTGGTTTAAATGCAAAAAGCTGCACATCATGTTGAAATACGGCTGGTAGTCTTCTCTTCATGTGTGCATAATCTTTTGCCACAATTACAGTAGAACCCCACTGATACATTTTTCACTGGACTGTAAAAATAAAAATAGGAGCAGGGAAAATGTAAGACCCGACAAATGGGAAAAACTGAGAAATTAGAGTAGCGGTGAGAAGCACACAATTTTATTTCAAACAATTCGCTTGAAGAAATCGTGGAATGCTGCCTGCCGCATTTTCTCATACCTGATCAGTACAAGGCGTGTCTCAAGCACCTGCAGTGCCATGTGGATTTTGGCGGCGTCACTGCGCGCAAATCTCTGCTACAAATCCAGCGCTATTAGGGCGATCAAGCTGTTGGCTACGCAGACAGGGTGACTCCGGGCAAAAAAAAAATGAATCTCGAAGTCTCTTCTTTTGTTGAATGTATCGAAACCAATTTTTAGCACCCAAACGTGTCACAAACGTCATGTTTAGATGAAAAATACAGATCTCGGAGGTCGTGTTTCTGGTTCCGGGACTTAAAAATGCATTATAGATGTCGCCCTCACCGCTTCTGGCAGCGCTCCATGTTTGCACGCCCCGTCTCTTTTTAGAATGAATACGTACCAACTAGCTCAGCTCTCCATTATTCTGGCAGCCAATTCAATCATCAAGCCGCCAAATGGACCAAGCCAAGCCATGTGAAACGTCAACATGGCCACCTGGACCGTCTCAGAAGGCCGGTACAATGCGGGAACGGTCTTACAGTTGTGACGTAACAGCGGGGTTCCCTATGCACGGGAACCAATGGGAGCTATGCTGGAGCCGGCCGAAAACGTCGTAACAGCCAGGAAAACGCAGCACCTGGGAACATAACAGCGGGGTTCTACTGTACACACTGGTGTAGTGCAAGTCGTGAGGAATGTTTTTCTGCATGGCAGGGTTTCATTTCGCTGCAGCAGCAGCATAGCACACTCTGAAGCTGTCGATGAATTCTCAGCCTTTCTTGTCTAGTATGTCAGGCATGCACTCAACATCTGTGCCATTGCTATTGACATAGCAGCGTTTTCATGTGTACGTCAAGAAGACTGTACATATCATGCAAAAGATTCGACTTGGCCTCTAGTTCCTTAAGTATTGAGAGTATCTAGTTTGAATTTTTTAGGCAGTTTAGCTACATGAGTGGGTTGTATGGGGAGTTTGTTGTCACATTGAATGTATGCAGCTTTTCACACTTTTTCTATGAATGCAGTTGTGCCAAGGCCATGTAATCCCATCTGAGTGCTGTGAAAGCTTGGATAAATATGAATTCTCAGTACTTTATGCCTGTGAGGTTTATTTTGATTTTATTGTAGCAATCGAAAATTGCAGAACCCTGCTTATGATGGATGCCAAGTAGTTTTGCCCTGCTGGACTTCTTTAAGCCATCATTGAAATTTTTATTTCATGGCTGTTATCATATTTTGCACCGTTCAAAGTCTGGCTGCTGAAGCTACCAGTGTTGCGGAGTTGCCACTCCGGAATTGGAATGACTCCGGAATCATTCCACATTTCTGCAACCCCGGAATGGAATGGGGACAACTCTTGGAGGAATGGAATGGGAATGGAATTAAGCGCCTTTTGTACGGAATGGAATGACGTCTTTTTCCGAAAATAGAGCATGTTTTCGTCTACACGCTGTTTTTCAAACATAAAACATAAGCCTCGAATTAACAATAAAGCAGTATTTTTAAAATGGCATGGCTGATTACAAGCACGGTACATTTATAAGCAACGTACCTACTACAGACCGAGGCATAAGTTAGTGTACAAACAAATGTGTGGGATGCGGAGTCGTGAAGGACGGATCCCAACATAAAACAAAACGATGTTTATTAACGCAGTAGCAGCAGCAGGGCAAGCATGCCGATGCTGCGCTTCGAAAGGTTAGAGAAACAAAACATGAAACCAAGCTTGGTAGCTTGGGTTATATAGCCAGCGGTGGTGACGTAAGCCTCCGACGGAACTGCGTGGCGCTGTCTTTTATCGGAAACGTGTTGCAGCAGGTAGCTGTGTCACGCCGGGCTAATCAATGACGAGACGGAGGCTGCGTAAGTCTGTGCGCAGTGGTCGCCACATCACCCCCCCGCGGAGTGCAGAGCCCTCAGGGTCTGAAGAAATCTAGGATGCGTACCAGACGTCCAGAGCGTGTCGTGAAAGGAGCGGGCTGCGACGTCGGTGGCTGTGGACGTACGCCAGTTGAAAGAGTAGCGCTGCCAGGTTCGTTCGCCGTGATGTACGCGGGGGCTTGAGTCGGTCCTGTCCTGGTCGGTAACACGGAGTGGCGAACGGGTGCTCAATTTTTTCCTGGGGGTTGGGGCTGAGAGTGGCGTAGAGGACGGATCGAGAAACCGCGTGGATTCTGCGAGCCGTTCGGCTGACGGGCGGGGCTGCGGAGAGACGCTCCGGGAGGGCCGAGTGGGTCCGCGAAAGAGCGGTCGCACCGGGCGCGCTTATGTACGTGGGCGCTTTCACGGGCTTCTCCGCGACTGGTGGCGCCGTTGTAGTAGGCGCCTGTGGCTGGTGGTGTATCGTCGCCGACGTCATGGGCGCCGAGACATACACGGGGAGATGTTGCGGCGGCGCCGGATGCAACACCGTCGTGGTGGTCACGACGGGATGGTGGTGGTCCTGCGCCAACATCTGCGGCGGGTGCCGGGGGCTCGTCTGCTGCGGCGGGTGCCGGGGGCTCGTCTGCTGCGGCGGGTGCCGGGGGCTCGTCTGCTGCGGCGGGTGCCGGGGGCTCGTCTGCTGCGGCGGGTGCCGGGGGCTCGTCTGCTGCGGCAGGTGCGGGCACGGCTGCTGCGGCGGGTGCGGGCACGATTGCTGCGGCGGGTGCGGGCACGATTGCTGCGGCGGGTGCGGGCACGGTTGCTGCGGCAGGTGCGGGCACGGTTGCTGCCGGTTGCGGTGGGGCTAGCACGAACCCTCGAAGTTGGTCGTATGCCTGCGGCCCAAGAGGAGGCACAACGCGTCGCAGAGCAGGAGGAAGCATAGCTACCGTGATGGCGTACTTGTCCTGCTGCGAGACGATGTTACGCAGGGAGAAACCAGCCTCCATCTTGATGAGCCAGATGGCTGGACATTGCGGCCAGAATTCGGGAAACTCCGGCGGCAGCAAGATGCAGTGCGCCGTGGTTTCATCCGGTCGCAGCGCCATCGTGATAGGCGTGTCAGAGGTCGGTTGACTCGGCGTATAGGTCCCGTGGAATCTTCTGGAAGGTCATTCCAAGGTCCGGGTCATGGCGGTGCGGTTTGTTCGTTTTCCGGGTCACCAGATGTGGGATGCGGAGTCGTGAAGGACGGATCCCAACATAAAACAAAACGATGTTTATTAACGCAGTAGCAGCAGCAGGGCAAGCATGCCGATGCTGCGCTTCGAAAGGTTAGAGAAACAAAACATGAAACCAAGCTTGGTAGCTTGGGTTATATAGCCAGCGGTGGTGACGTAAGCCTCCGACGGAACTGCGTGGCGCTGTCTTTTATCGGAAACGTGTTGCAGCAGGTAGCTGTGTCACGCCGGGCTAATCAATGACGAGACGGAGGCTGCGTAAGTCTGTGCGCAGTGGTCGCCACAAATGCATTATCCCAGCCGATACTGAAGGGAGAAACAAATTATCCCTGCGTGTTGGTTTCCATTGATACCCCCTCACAAAAGTGGCGAATACTCTATGTGCCAGCCTGATCTTTATCTCACGAGCAGTTTGGTACTTGACACACGTAAATAACCTTTGCGACAAGGGTTCCACTGCATACCTGTGCACAGGCGAACACAGAAATTTCTCCTCACCCATCCATGCTTGAGACGCGCGCTTGACAAGCGTGAGTGCTGACAAGCAGTGCAGCCCAGTGTTCAGTATTCGATGCAAACGCACAAGGTGCCCGAGTGGTGCACTGTTCCAACTAATACCAGCAGATCTAGGGGGTTTTGTTCCCCATTAACCACATCTTACTTTTCTCCACATTCACGACCGCTCCAGACGCGTGGCAAAACTGCTTAGTCTTCTTCAACACTACTTTTGTCAGCATAAAAATATGCTATGTCGTCATTTTAGCATTAACACATTTAAGCTTAAACAATATTAAAACATCACCATTTGTTGAAATATGCTGACCATGCAAATACTACTATTGATAGCGGGAGAACTGCCCCTATGAGAATTAGTAGGGTGGTTGTACTGTACGAGATATGTCACCAAGCTACTATCCCTCGACCTTGGTAATGTGTTTTGCATACTTTTGCAGTTCGTAATGCATCTGTTGACAAGAGCTTCATGGAGCGTTCATTCTTAACTCGATAAAACTCTCAAGATGCCTCTCCTACGTTGAGGAATTACAGGAATGGAATTGAACTGCCCGGCCATTCCCGGAGTGGGAATGGGCATAGTTTTTTCATTCCGAGGAATTGAAAGGAATGGAATGGAGGCGCCCATTCCGCAACACTGGAAGCTACTGTAATCATACCTGTGAAAAGCAGTGTAATGTTTCAGCTGGCGAGCTGCAATTTATGTCTAAAAAAAGATGCTCTGACTAAATGAATTAATCAAAGGGTCTTTTATCTAACATGTGCAATCTGACTACATTGGGGATTTGTTAAAGGGACAATGAAGGCAAATAACAATTTATGTCAGAGTGAAAAATGAATGTTTGAGAACGCCTAAAACGTCAATGTTATCAACAGCAGTGCTCTACTAATTGAGAAATTAAGCAAAACGGCTGTTTGGCCTAGTTGGAAATGGTTCATCATTTAAGAAGCGCAAAATGACACGGGGACGAAGCATAGACACACACAAGAAGCATAGACACACACAGGACGCAGCATAGACACACACAGACACACACAGGACACACAAGGTAAGTGTAGGACACGATATGCGTCACCAGTGGGACATTTTGGAATGAGCCCGACGACGTCAAGTGTCCCGAGTACAATAAATCACTAGTACTCGAACTACTTATAATAAAAAAGTAACATTCCATACATTACAAGACGTAATAAAATGCTGCTTGTGCATTTCTGTTTCACTCGTGGAAAAAAGAAGTTGGACCAAGGAGAACGGCACGGGCGGTTTAAAAGTTCCGTTTTTGCCGGGCTCCTCTCTGCTCGTGTGGTCGTGTCTCAGTGGTAGTTCCGTTATCGCGTACTGTTGCGTGTGCTTTGCAGGCTCGTGAAAGTCGCTCTGACGGAAAGTTCGACATAATGCCGCGTCCCTGTTATGTTGCCGGATGCCTGAATGGTGTGTGCTGCAGCTGCAGCAAAGAGACCAATGACTTTCCAATGGGTGCTGCAAATAAACCTATGCCGAAGTGGCTGAGTGCCATGCCTCTACGACAGTCTGCTAAACAACCCAAGGAATCTGCATGTGTGCTCGCTGCACTTTTGTGCAGAGGATTACAAGATCTACCGCAACTTGGGCAAGGCTTGTAATATGCCCTTCAGAGCAGAAACCGCAGCATTAGCTGCCGGGTAGTAAAGGCGGGCAACGTTGGGCAAGGCAAATGCTACGTCAGGAGGCCTTTTCAGGCGGGCGATTTGAAGTACGCTAACGCTGTGCGGACCACTAAAACATGATTTTCTTTCAAAATAAGCATTTCCTTGGTACGAAACAAGCACTATGAGGTTTTCTGGAATGTTATTTCAGCAATCAACCATCTGGATAGGCGACGGTAGCGACGGCTACATAGAGCAGAGGCTGCAAGAAGCCGTAGCCACGGTGGAGAGATACCTAGATGGTACGGGTCTTCGATGTTCGCCAGAAAAATCGGAACTTCTTCTGTATAGACCGACGCTAAAAGGCAGGCCACCCAAATCATACGTAGGCAGCCGCCAGCACGAAGACATTAGAATCTATACGGTTGATGGCAAAATTATACCCACAGTCCAGCATATACGGGTCTTAGAACTAATCATTGGATCCAAGGGAACCAATGGGAAAACCGTCCACAAGCTAGAAACTAAAGTCGCTAAAGCAGTGAGGCTAGTGCACACAGTTACAAAAGGACACCGAGGCATGGGGGAAACCAGCGTCATGCGCCTAATACAGGCGTTTGTAATTAGCCACATTGCATACGTAGCGGCCTTCCACAATTGGTACAAAGCGGAAAGCAACAAAATCAGCACCCTGATCAGGAAAGTGTACAAACAGGCCTTAGGTGTTCCAGGATATGCGAACACGGAACTATTTCTGAAACTAGGCGTTCACAACACGCTATAGGAGATTGCCGAAGCCCAGCGCTTCTCGCAGTTAGAAAGGCTCTCCGCGATGAAAACGGGCAGAAACATATTGACAAAATTGGGTATTACATACCACGTTCAGCACGGAGAGAAACGAGACATTCCCAACCAAATCCGCAACAAAATCGTGATAAATCCACTCCCTAGAAACATGAACCCCACCACCAACGCAGAACGCAGACGCCACAGAGCAAAAGCGTTGCTCAAGATACACGACACGAGTGAAAAATCCCTGTTTGTAGACGCGAGCCCATACGCCAAGCAGAGAGCACATGCTACAGCGGCTGTAGACGCTACCGGAAAATGCATTAACGCATGTACTGTCTTAACTACAAGAATAGAGGAAGCTGAAGACGTGGCCATTGCCATGGCCCTCACCTCCACTAAGTACAGCTTCATTCTGAGCGATTCACAAGTCGCGATCAGGAATTTTGCACACGGACGTATTTCGCAACATGCCCTGAGAATTCTAACCCAGAGCCAGGAATTGACGTGTTCGGAAGAACGTAGATATCTAATTTGGTTCCCGGCACACACAAACACGGCCACCTAAACCTGAACGAAACGGCCCACGTGCTGTCGCGAGAACTAACGCGCCGTGCAGCCCAAGGGGTACCCTCGTCGGGACATGCTGTTGCCGAAAACATGCTAATGAAAGACAGAACAACCAGCTATGGAGAATACACAAAGTACTATCGAGACTTGAGGAGGATTTTCCCTCCGCCTCACCCAAAATTAAGATAGAAAACAGGCGACAGAGTGGTGCACATTGCAAACTGATTCTTATCCCAACCCTGTTCAATTACACAGGACGTTCCCAGAGATCTACCCCGACTCAATATGTAAAGTATGTAGAATAGGAGAGGCCTCCCTAAGCTACATGCTATGGGTGTGTCCCAATCAACAAACAGACTCCCCAGAACCTCTCCGGGAGCGATGGCGGAAAATGCTGCTCAGCTCCGATCTACAGGACCAAACCTGGGCTATCCAGCAGGCCAGGGAGGCTAGTGGAAGACAAGGTCTTCCGTCCTCCATCTGAGCGGTCTGGCCCGGACCAGCAACTGGCCGGATCTCGTAATAAAGTTGTTTCATTCATTCATCAACGTCAACTTAACATTTGCCTTTAGTGTCCCTTTAAGACCATGCTTTCAATACCTTTGTTGTATTAAGGAATCCAAAAAGACTAGTTTGGTTGTGGTGGTGCAGCAGCTGCAGGCTGCTGGTGTTTATATAACTCAGTATCTTCAAATGTCTTTGTTCAACACCAAGTAATGAGCACATAATTTCTCAACATTAGTATGCTTAATTGTGTGGATGATTTATGTATCCAGAAAGCCTAGAAAAGGAAGTGTGGTTCACTACAAAAGGATTGTAACAAGCAAATGTCAAGGTTTTGACTCTTGGGGAACCATGGTTTTCTCACTTTGGGGTAGAATGTTTTCATTATTGTGTAGCTTTCTTTCTGAGAAAAAAGTTTGAAGTGGAAGTACAGCTTTGACAAATTCTGTGTTTAGTAGGTAAAAATGTTTTGGCTTACAAATTCATGTGAGATGTGACAAGTCCTTGAAGTCACTTCAAGAGACTAACAATTTTCATTTTATTATTATCACCTTCAGCACCAGGACACTCAGCTGATGGCTTTGGGGCAGTATTCTTTAACTAAGGCAGCTGTTTGGGCTTGTTGGTTTGGCATGATACAGCATGAAAGTGCATAAGACGAAGACGGAGAAGAGGCTTGACACACACGAGCGTTGACTTACAACAGTATTTTATTTGGAAACAAGCAACCGCATATGTAGCTCAAGACCTTGACACATCACGTGTGCGCTGTCTGCACAAAATTCATATCACGACACAAGAAACATAACTCTTTCTAAGGAAGAGCAATTGACGGTTTTGAAACACATGCGTCTCCTAATCTATCAATTAACTCCGCCTCAGTGATCTTGCGAGTTACCTGATTTCTACTTCTGCTCACAACTGAACACTCATTGTAAATCGGGTCACACATGGTCATAACAGTGCAAGATGTACAGTGTGCATCTAAAAACCCCCCTTTCATCTCGGACATGTAATGATGCTTCCGGAGCCTATCATTAAGACATCGTCCACTTTGGCCAACATAATAGCTACCACAAGTCAAAGGCAGATTGTAAACTGTACCTTTTGCACTGTCAACAAAAGGTTTTATGCTTCTTATCGCACTCAGCTCTTCTTGGGGGCACGTGCACTAGTCAATCTGCACAAAAATTACAGTTAATCTGGCGCCATGTCTGTTTGCATTAATGTAAGAGGTACAGCAAACAAAACTGAAATGAAATCTCAAGCAAGATATTGCGGCAGTAGACGGATTATCTGCAACTTTGTTCTTAACCTGGCTTGGACGAGTGCCTGGGGATGTCATTTATGCCAGCAATGCTTATGGCCATTGCATGCTCATGTGGTCATCAGTGATATAGTGATTTCTTTGCATGATTAAAAGGCTAAACATTCACCTATCGATGTTTAGACCTATCTCTAACTATCAGTCCCCATAACTCTGTAAATAAAAAAGGAACTCTTGAAAAGTGTTAGAGGGCCTCTTTAAGTAGTTAGCAGTGCTGTTCCGTGATGAGTTAAAATGTTCACTTTCTACCTCACTTTCATTTCTGGCTTCATTAACTGTGTTTTTTTGGTTTATCCACCTGAAAAGCCTTGCATTTTGGCAGTTCAGAGTTCTAACTCTCCTTTTTCTGTAAGCCTTGTTGTCGAGGAATTTCAACCATTAATAAGCAGTTATAAATCTGACTTGTCCAGGGATGTTTCATATTATGTTACTTGTTCTCTATTATGAGAAATTCGTAAACAGGGGGTGTGTGCTGGAGCCGACATTTTGACAAGTGGACTTGTCTTTTTCAAGCCTGCACCCCCTGTTTACGAATTTCTCATCGCAGGCTTCCATCTTCCCCTTCCTGCCTTTCTTTTGTTCTCTATTAGTAGCACTCACTTGATGTAGCTTTTACAGTGGCATGCCGGGTATGTAGCGCACGCTGTAAATTACATGACCCCTGCTGGTTTGGGAGGATAGCAAAATGATTTGGGTTCATTGGCTTCCAAATTGTTCAATCTAGTTAATCTACAAGTGCAAATAGAGTACTGGGTTTTCTGCCATGGAAATGCAGCTGTGGTGATCTCTTCATAGTATTTTTTTTTGAAAGGTCACTGCTGGGCAAGAATCCCTCACTGTAGTGATCACTAAATTGAGTTCGAGTGACCAGTGCATTCCTCCTTCTCCTCCTCATTATCATCGTCATTTCTTCCTTCACTCCATACATTTCTCAATTCATAGGAGTCATTTTGCTTGGCAGTTTAATTTAGTGTAGTTTGTTCATATTGCGTGTGTGCACTCCAGCTGACCTCGCAAGTAGTAAGTGCCCTTGCTGCAGCAATGTTCCAAGTACATCGCTGTCTTGAAGTTGTTGCATTGTGGTTATGAACACACTGTGGTGAAAATATGATCTACAGCTTTGTGCATTGAGTTACACTGTCACTGGGAGGAAGAACCAGTCTCGCTTGATTTGCAAGTTCAGGCTTATGTTTTACCACAGTGTGGATGTTCAGTTACTAGAGGAAGTATCTGCACTTGCTAAGAATAGCCTGTGGTCTAGATCCTTGAAAAAAACATCCAATTCTTGACCTAATTATGTCAAAATCAAGACTAAACAATGCTCCTAAATCTTTGAACTGTTGGGGAAGGTGTTTCCTTAACTTGAAATTGGTACATAGAGGGATATACAGGCCTTGAAGTAAGTTTGGGAAGGCTAATGAAGTGGCATAAATTAAATGAAAACTTGGATGATGCACGTTGCCCGCAATACAAGTTGCAGAAATTATATATGAAGAAAAATCAGCTGATTCAATGTGGATGGCCTGTCACAGCATAGAATGAGGGGAATGTTGACGAGTACTTGTTACGTAATGCCGTCATTCACAGCTTGGTGTACAAATATGAGCCGCAAAACAGCAGCTACACCTATACATTCTTGTGCTAGCTGATCTATTCACTCAAAAATGCATTACCTATGGGGACTCACTCATGTGATTTGCCTATGATTACTGAGAAAGATTTTGTATTTCCTCTGGAGTTCCATTTGTGGCAGACCTTTTAATGATGGCATGCACAGAAGTTAGCCGTAATGCTGACTTATATAATGCAAATGCTAGCCACTTATATTATTGCCCTTTTATAAGCATGGTATGTAAATTATGTTCAAACAGACAACTGTCTTGTCTGTCTGTGCACTGCCCAAGAATGGATCGGTTCCAACACTCCTGCCTCTAAATTTTTATTTTTGGAGGTGAAAGTTTTGAGTTGCTGTGAGTAATGTGTGGATATGAGTCAGAAAAATTGCTGCAGCATGATTTCATGCCACTCTGACTGTGCTCGAAACGGCTATGCAGCAAAACTGCATGCAAGACTTCTCGTACACTGCATACTTATTTGGCACAGTGTTTTTCTTCCTTCGGAAAGTACAGTGTGCATTTAAAAGCTTTCCATGATAAAACTTCACCGAAATGTTGGCCACAGTACAACAGGAACACACAGATGTACAATGCCTGAATGCATTTATTAGTAGTGGTTTGGTCTACTTTCTACTTGAAACCATTAAATACCTGTTAGACATCTGCAGAGCTGCCCAGTGCAAGCTCAGTTTTTTAAGAAGGAAACATTCAACTGCCATGCGTAGCACCAAACTGAATATGCATACAAAATGATTATATGGCCAGCCTTAGGTTATGCAAGAATAATATGGGATTCAGCCCACAGTATCAAAGGAAAAAAGCTCAAATGCACTTAAAGAGTTGCATTTATCTACCTTGGCTGCAGATGTTGCCCTATGCAGAACAGGCATAGAAACTTAGTTTTTATGCCAGCTAATGTTGCCACACTGCTGTGGTTTTTACCTGTGATATAAACATAATGGAGAGTTTTTGTTTGGGTCATATGTGCTCACATCTTACAATTTTGGCCTGGAATGCATATTGCTTAACATGCAATGTATAATTCAAACCAAAAAAATTTGCTGTCATGGCCCCTTTAACCCCTTAAAGTGCTTTATTTTTTTGAAAATTTCCCAACCAAAAGTGCCTATTTTTTTATTGCTGATTTCGAATCTGATTGTACTAAAAAGCAGCTTGTCGATGTTGAAAAAATATTTGTACCACATACTTAGTCAAATCAAAACACGGAATAACGGAAGGGGGCCTGTTGCAGCTCCTGCACCAAAATCGAGTTTCCTTTCTCATTTTCCCGTTTTCTGCACGCTTCCGAGAGCAAACGAAGCACATTTGAAGAAACTGCTGAATATATTCCATAAGGTCATGTGGCGATGACAAGTTGAAAGTCTTGCCTGGAATGGCCAAGAATGGAAAGCGAGGAGGCTTCACAGGAGGATTGTCCGCATCAAGCAGGATCCACTGATGAGCACTCGCGATGTTCTCTTCCGAGCTGTTTTCATCATCACCGGAGGAGATGCTCAATTCACCGCCTTCGCTGTTTTCACTTCCGCACACAAGATAAACATCTGTATCCAAATGATCATCACTCGAAGAAGATGATGAAAATGAAAAGCCTCTTTTTCGTGTTGACGAGCCAGTTATGCATGGGTGACCGCCACCGCAAGCCATCTTTTCATACAAAAACCGCGCTCTTTCCGCAGGAGAAAAATAAATTGCCAAGTAAATGCTGCCATCTGGTAGATTACACGCAATCTAAGCTGTAGAAGAGCGCCTCTTGTCCTGAACGCCAGAGGGGAGTACCTATTCCGCTAGGACGAGCTCTGCTCGTCCAAAGCAGTTTGGGGACAGTTTGGGCAGTTAAGCAGTTAAGTTGGGCAGTCCAAAGCAGTTAAGGGGTTAAATGACCCCTACCAATACAAGGCTGGCTGCTTCAGCACTGGCCACTGAAAGTACAAAACAATGTCAATACTATACAACACAGAAGCTCCTGATCAGCATATGTACAAAATCGATGGCCTCACAAGACAGTACCACATAGTACAAACATGTAGCATGTCTGATATGAACTGAAAGCAACATGAACCTGTGCCTCATCACAGACAAGTAAACCATAAGTACAATTGGACACAGAACCAGTACGAATAGCAGCGGCAGCGAACAATGCTCCTGGGATGGGTAAAGCCGCTAAAGTGTGGGGCAAAGACCCTAAAGGGAGGTACACGTCTCAGCACCTTAGTGGAAGTTCAACCCTGCCCCCTTCCCCCCCAAAAAAAGTCAGTTTCGCTGCAATGGCGAAGCATTGAATATGATTGCAACTAGGCTTGTGCGAATAGTAAATTTTAGGTTTGAAGCAAATTCGAAGCGAATAATGATTTGGTCGAATAATTTCAAATCGAATTCGAATAGTATACATCACATATTATAAGAAAAATGAGCACCCACAGCGCTGGTCTAGTGGTTAAGGTGCTCGACTACTGACCGACTACTGATCGAATTCCAGTCGTGGCGGCCGCATTTTCGATGGAGGCAAAAACGCTAGAGGCCCGTGAATTTAGATTTAGGTGCACGTTAAAGAACCCCAGGTGGTCAAAATTTCCGGAGCCCTCCACTTCGGCGTCTCTCATAATCAAATCGTGGTTTTGGGACGTTAAACCCCAACAATTATTATTATTATTATAAAGAAAAATGAGCATATTTGTCATGACCCAACTAACCTGCACAATATTTTTTTTTAATTGAAACAAGGCATGGTGCAAATGTCATTCCTTTTGGTTCAAAGGGAAGTGGAAGCAACTTTGAATCGTAGCAGGATTTGACTTTTGGTAGAATGCAAGTGATAACCTGTAAAATAGGTTAAGTTTTAAAATTTACTATACCTTAAGCATACAAGCCTGTATAACGAGCTTTTAGACTTAGAAAATGAGGAATCTATGTGAGGGTAATTTGTTCATTTAATCTTGAAGTGGGGCTTCACGGCAGTGCTGATTTTCCCTGGATAGGTGTATTCACTGTGTAGCACCCCTCCACTGCAGTGAAACCACTTTTACAGGGGGTTACATAGGTTTGTATGTCTATGCGTTTATTTCGAAAAATTCGAAATTTACAATAATTTAAATTCGTTTCAAAGCGAATGCAAATACTGTAATATTCGTTCGAATATTCGAACTGCTCGAATATATTGCCTAATAGCAACGAATTTGAGTGTTACAGTGTATAAGGCAAGCAGCTTAAGGAGCAATATGAATTGTAGTGAACATGAGCTTGCTAAGTAAGCAAGTATGCTGAGGTGTGGCCAAACCCATGTGAAGAGAAGGGCTCGATGACCACGATGACAAGTGGCTCCCGTTGGCAGAGCATTTTAGGTCGTAAAGCATAAGATGGCTTGCACATGATGTGAGACATGTTGTGTCCCACCGTGTTGGTGCTCCAACCTGGTGGCTATAGGATGATGTCAGTGTATCATATTCATTGTTACGGAACGTTGCTGGCGTGTGTGCGAGAACTTACAGCAGAGCCACTGCGTGCTTCAGTGTCACTGAGACACAATCGGAACGCTGATCACGTGCGTGCAAGGAGGAGGAGAGGTTGAAGACGGTAAAGGACGCTCGCATCTTCTGCGATCCGTACCCTAGACAAAAGGAACTAATGCCGTATTTTGTTTGAATTTGCAGCTTACAGAGTTGAAACGAATTGTTTCAGTTGCTCTGCTTATCATGAACCACTGGAGCTAGCTAGCATACTAGGTCCTATGCCTTCTCCTTCAAAGCAACGTCAGGGTCTAACTTTTCCTTCCCTATTTCTTCAAGACATTGGCATAACTGACAAGGTATAGCATATATACATCAAGACCCTCACCTGTACGGTGTGGTCCATTGTTAAAGGGAATACTCCATTGTGCAGCTCACAATGGCCTAGATGCAAGTGCTGGCTGTAGCAGTGTTGATATACTGCTCATCTGTGTAGAAAAGCGCTAGTGCCTTCAACCAGGAGTCATCTGCTACAAATCCAGGTGATTTTGGACTTTTAAGAGGGAAAAACTTGAATGCACCCCAAGTTAATGTGTTCGCTTTAGCAGGCGACTGCACTGAATATAACATAATCATCTGATTACTTGCTTTTTTTTTCACTTTTTACTGCTGTCCTTCTCCTAGGGCTTTTCTCTCACCAATTCTGTCCCCACACTGACTGCCATATAAGTTTCTGTGTATGCAATAACATAATTCTCTGCATTTTGGAACAAAGCTTTCTTTCTTTCTTTTTCTCGTGCTGAATGCTTCAGGTTCTACAAACATTGTTTCAGAAGTGTGCAGTTGTATTTTATAAAAAAAAATAATTAAATTGTGTTCTCTTTTTTGACCTGCAGATTCTCCATGGCGTCACTTTTGGGCCTGGACAGACTTCCTGAGCTATGTCGAATTCATGGCCACCTTTGCACTCTGCTCAGGAGCCCTCTTGTACCTGCTGCTTGATGTAGAGCTCGTGGTTGAGGCTATAGGCTTTGTAGCTTTACTCACTGAAGCTCTGCTAGGGCTGCCTCAATTCTGGCGTAATTTGCGGAACCAGTCTACTCATGGCATGAGGTAAGGGTCACTCTTCATTACTATGTCATTCTTCGTTACTTTATTGAACCTGTGACACAGCACTTATTGCCTGAAACATTGTGCGGGAGAATGGATGCTGTTGCTTCACTATTCTAGTACTGCATGCATGAAGTATAATATGAGAAGATGGGGCACAATGGGGAAACCAAATTGGAAGCTCACATTTCTGGTGATTTCTGCATGACGATATTGATTAATATACTATCCTGGTGCTGTAACATTACTCTTATTACTTTTTTTTTGTCGTGTAAGTTCAAGAGATGCAATATAAGTAAGATTTCTGTCAAAATGGAATAAAGCACCATTATGTAGCAGAGGCAACAAAATTACGGTGGTACTGTCAGTGGAAATCCAAACAAGACAACTTCAGGGGAAAGTGGAGGCTTAAAGTGATGAGAAATTATTTTCACTGGAGTTGTATGTTTCATAGCTGCTCATAGCAGTGCTGATGAAGGCACTAGCCATTTATTTTCTTACTGCATTTTATAAAGAAATTAGACCTCATGACCTTGGCATAGTTATGTATTAGTGACCCAACCTACAGAGCAAGCTGGCTTCAGGAAAGGGTACTCTACGATGGATCAACTTCATGTGATCTCTCAAATAATGGAGAAATGTGCTGAATAAAAAAAAAAAAACTTTACATGGCATTCACAGATTACAAAATGGAATTAGACTCGATTGAGATATGAGCAGTTTTGGAGGAATTACGTTAACAAGCATCGTGGTTTAGCGCTAAAGAAAGACAGACACAAGTGAGAGACAGGACAGGCGCCTGTCCTGTCTCTCACTTGTGTCTGTCTTTCTTTAGCGCTAAACCACGATGTTAAGTACTCACCAACTCGCCCAACAACAAGTTCTTATTACATTAACAAGGAATACTTGAAACATATGTGAATACCATAGCCAATGCATACAGAAATTCCTCAGCTACTCTGCTCCTCCTCAAGGAAAGCAGAAAACTCTTGACTGGGAAAGGGGTCCAATAAGGAGATACAATGTTTAGAAGGAATATTTGAACGACTGGATTAGGAAGAAGTAGGAATAAAGATTAACAGAAAGAGCTCATCAACTTACAGTTTGCAGACGACATCGTACTCCTAAAGGAGTGGTGACACAAGAATTTGAACACAATTTGACTGTTACATCGTACTGATAGGAACATAGAGGTGCCATCTGTACAATATCAGCCACAGATACAGCCTAAATGTATTTTAAATGAGTTTTGAAGTTTGTGAAAGTGCCGAATTGGAAATTGAAGCAAAAAGCGATGAGGTCATCATGCAGGGACACTTTGTAAACAACGTAAGTAACTAGTTCTGGCCGGGTCACCGGTGACTTGTACGAGATGGACAACGCCCGTAGCGACACCTGATGATGCAGAGTCTAACCAGAGACCCACGAACATAACATTGCAGCGGCTTACCTGCTTACTGACTTTATGTGTATCATTGGCAGTGAAATAATTATCAACTCACAGTGTTCTCATTGTTTTTTTTTTCTACAAGAACAGTGACGCAACTGAGAAAACAGAAAAAAAAGACATGGCTGATCCCTCTGTCAGGAATCGGTATAACACGAAAGTGAAATGTGTGTTCACAGATAGCTTGAAACTCTCAACGCACTGCTCTGCAGAATCTGCAGAAACGTATATATATATCAGTGTTAAATACTAACAGATGAGCCTACTCATGTTTAAGAAAATCACTGAAGAATAAGGATGGCCTAGTCAACCTGCGGTAGACACTGTCAACTCATGACCGGCAGCTTACCACTGTCACTAAAGAGGAAAGGGTACAACCATTGCTATTTTGAAAATTCTAACATATGGGGCAGAAACTTGGAGAGTAATGAAAGAAGTTAATGAGAAGTAAAGAACCACACAATGTGTGATGGAGCGAGAAATGATAGGTGTAACATTAAGAGATAAAAAGACTGCAGCGTGTACCAGGAAACCAACAAGAGTAGCCGATATCCTAGTTTATATTAAGGACACAGGGCAGGGTAAAATTTAAAAAAGAAGAATTTATGTTTTTTTTTATTGTTTGGAATGATAAGGCCTTCATTAACAATATCCAGTGCCCCACACATTTTCCTGCATTTTGATTGAGCCAAAAGGGCGAGGTTTTCGAGACCAACTGACAAGCAGCCACGCCCCCTTTTCTCAGGCCGTGTGCAACCTGAGCTTCTGCCTCAAGTGAATTTTTTTAAAAGCGAAAATAGTAGTTTCTCTGAGCTTAGCAGGTTTTTAAAAAGTAGTCTGACTACCTAAAAGCACATGGTGCAGTTTTTTTGAACACGCATGGCTTGTGTGTTTGCAGCAGGGTTCGCATTTCTCGTTGATTCAGGCCAATACTCGCTAGTAAAGTATTCAAATAAGCATTGGCAAATATAATTATGTTGTCTTGCTGTTCTGTGGCGAACCTCGCGCCCACCTAGGTTGTACTTACAGCGGGACACGTTCCTGCGAAGACAAAACACGAGCAAGAACAGACACCGGCAGAACACAACTTCAAAAATATATTTCTTGCTCAAAACGTAAAGTAATTTGATAAAACTTTCTCAGTCAGTAGACAACTAATGTTGCTAGTAAATGCTCTAATTAGCATAGTTTTACTACGACCACCTCAATGTTAAATTTACGACTAAACATGCGCAAAAGTGAACTTTTTGCAAACTTTGCCGCCAGCTGTACACACCATTTCATGCCATATACGTCTCAAACTATTTTTTCGCTACATTAAAACTTTCTGGCGATCAGTTAATACAAAATATTACATTTCACTGAATGTCACCTTTCTATGAAAAAATCCCCAATATAGGCCATATTGTCCGTGTTTAAGGCCGCATAAGAAACACACGAAAGCCTAAACGTTCGTGAAACTTATTTTAACTGAAAAGCCTACGATCGTTCTGTAGGGAAAACTTTGTCCTAGCCTAATTTAGAAAGAAGAGCAAAGCCTATGAAAAGCCTACGATCGTTCTGTAGGGAAAACTTTGTCCTAGCCTAATTTAGAAAGAAGAGAAAAGCTTATGAAAAGCCTACGATCGTTCTGTAGGGAAGACTTTGTCCTAGCCTAATTTAGAAAGAAGAGATTTTTTGAAAACGCGTTTTATGAGCCATAGCTTTGAGCTTTCCGAAAAACTTAAAATTTTTTCCGCCAAAAGTATTTTGGCGGAAGACTTCTTGCTTTGGATAGATAGTTCTCGATTTTTTTCATTCAAATCGCAGATGGTCGATCGCCAAGGCTGGGACAGTTGGCATGGATTGACCCATATAGTAGCCTACGAAAAAATGGGTCTTAAAAAAGCCTTAAAATACATGGGAGGTATAGGGCCTACCCTGTGCTCTTAAGAGAAAAAAATTGACCTAGGCATGCCACATCATGAGAAGGAACAATAACCGATGGACAGTTAGAGCTACGGAGTGGATAACAAGAGGTGGGAGGCGCAGCTGAGGACGGCAGAAGGTTAGGTGGAGTGATGTACTCAAGAAATTTGCCGGCATAAAATGGAATTGGCTCACCCAGGATGAGATAGCTGGGAGAGGTCTTCATCCTGCAGTGGACATAAGACAGACCGACGATGATGATGATGATGACCCATACAGCATGCTCCTCAACGCGTGTTTTAAAAAGTTTACTTGCATCTTCTAGAGCTCAAAAAGTCTTTATCTGCATAAAATTGTGGTGAAAGTAGTTGTGATCCAGTATTATTTATCAGAATAAGTTATTATTTCTCAAGTTATTATTTCAGTATGCGAGCTTGGGGAAAGCATGCTTTCACAAGCTGGTGTTATATGACTTATATCTGAAGTTAGACGTTATGCTATCATTCACGTATAAATTTTACTCTAGCTGCTTAACACGGTCATTCTAAGTTTTATTTTATTTATTTGCATTATGAAAGAAAGGTGGACCGTCAGTGCTCATCCTGTTTGTGAGTCTTCATTGTCTCTTTCACATTGCCATAATGTGTCATTATCCTTGTAGCCTTCTCAGAAAACAAAATTAGAAAATATCCAGCACGTTTATTGCTTTATTTTGAAGTGTTCAGGTTTCACCCCAAAAAACTGTTAGCAATGCTTGGCTTAGACAATTGTTTGAAGCTTCACAATTGTTTGAGATCATTCTGGTAAGATTACGTGCAGAACACGAATAGTCAAGTTTATTCGAGAGGTTATGCGAGCACGTGCGATAACTCTGAAAGTTTCGATGACTACTAATGTATAAAAGATGACGCGTTCCACCCATGATCAGATTACTCGATGGCTGACGCTGTTCTCACTGCTATCAGTGTACAGCTTGAATTACTTGTACTTTGATCTTTCATTTCCTGGGCACAAGTTCGCCCAAATAAAGAGTTCCATATTTCCAAGTCCTGCTGAAGCCTTCTTCACTGTCACGGCCGTGTGAAAATATTCTCAATCCATGCCGTTTGCCTGGCAAATTCACTTACATGTCAATAACATTTAAAGCTTGTTTTGTATTCTACTGTTTCACATATTGGAAAGTAATAGCAATGTAAAAACACCACGTGACTACGCTCCGACCTACAAAATAAAGCAGCGCCCTCAAATGAGCTTACCGCAAGCAAATGCTTTGCCTGTTGTCCGTTGCCAGATAGATACTTGTAAAAATTTGATTAAAGTTCTTCATGGAGACATAAAATCACATAATATAAGCCTTCAAACAAAACAAGTGCAAATGCCAAGCCAACAAATTAATACATGACCAGCAACTTCAAAATACTGGCTATATTTCTGGTAGAGAGAGAGTGCCCAAATCAGGGTTCATGCAGCTCCTTGAAAACCATGGAAATTGAAAATAAAATTTAAGGGTCCTTGAAACTTATTAAAAATGAATGTGCTCCATGGGTTCTTTGTGCAGTGATTCCACTCCTGCACCAACTGCGCCAAAGTGCGCCAAATTGTATTTACTGCGCCATCCTGATAATATCGACGAAAATTGCGCCAAACTGCGCCAAAGTCTCGGGTTTGGGGGCGTCTATCACCGGCAATCGCACGGCCGGCGCGTCAGAACGTGTGCAGCTTGATCTTGGGGCTGCCAAAGTCGCAACCATGGACCAAGAATTATTCCGCTGAATAAATAGCGCTCGCACGTGCGTCCCGAATAAGCCACGATGCCATGCACGGTGCCGACGCAGCTTCTGTTCTGCAAGTCGGCTCGACAGTCAAACGCGCTCTCCGCAGAGGCTCGTGATGTCTAGGCCTCTCGGTAGCGAGAAAGTGCGACGGCGATTCATCGGCGGACGTCGTCTGTTCTAGAAACGCTGCTGATAGCTCGTTTCAAGCGTCGCACGGCACGTAAGGAAAGCAATGTTCAGTAATAACTACATGTGTGCTGCTAAAATGTCTGTCATTTCTGTTTCCGGACATCGCGGAATGAAATCTGGGATCGCTAGCAGTATATATATGGAACAATATCGAATTTTCCTTGCTTCGCGTTTATGGAAGAGCACGCGAACGGTGGAAACGTGTTCACACTTTTCCTCGGATACACTTTATCCATGGATCTTCATTCGGAAGAGCTTTTTCGTAATTGCTTATACCAGCACGTCCGAGTTTAATCACTCTGCAGTAAATACCCCCTAAAAGGCCCTGCCCTTTCGAGCTCACGTGCTAGGGTTCCAATTCGAATTTTTTGCTTGCTTTTTAAAAATGTCATCTCATTAATAAAAGCATATATCCTGGTTGGAGCAGCCGCAAATGCGCAGCTGTCAGTAGCGGGCCCGTCGCTGACGGCCCACAGTGAAGCGGCTACCCCATGTTACACGTCCGCCCCTCGCTTTCGGGGGTCAATAGCTGACGGGTAAAAAAACTCAGTTTCGCTTAAGGGCGAAGCAATGAATGCGATACCAACAAATTGTATTGTGAAACGAAGTAAGGCTAGCAGCTAACTCTTTTGGATTCGATCTCTCGTAACTCAACAAAACACTGGTTTAAGGGAATATGGCCGCTCTAGGAACCGAAGTGTTTTCTTGCTCTGAGTTCTCTAAACACGAAGTAAGCGTTGAGAGCACAGCAAGTTTACGAGCCGTCTGCTGATGCCTCGAGATGGCGCGCGCAAGCGACTGCGCCCTTCGAACGATGCTGTCCCCTCCTCCCCCCCCCCGCCCCTCTGGCGTCCTTTCATGCTCCTTACGAAAGACGGGCGGGGTGTTTCCTCTCTGTTTGATGAGTAATCGACGGCAAGCCTGCACGCGGGAAGATGTTATTTCATGCGCTGTCCGTGCGACGGAGACAGACGGCCGGCTAGCTTAATCTCCGCTTCAGCTGCGTTCGTCGCCAGCGCTCGCGAGCTTTTACCCACGGCTAGAATGCGCGTGGTGATGTTATTAATTTGGTCTTTATACAGAAAATTACGGCAATGGCGACGTCAAAAATTCGCGGAGAGCGTCCATATAATTGTTATCACAATAAACATTTAAAAAAAGTTGAGGAGCCATTTCACTTTGGGAAATGGATGATAAGCGAAGCTGTTTCGCGCATGGCAAGGAGGTGACATGGTGGAGGACAGTTTGGTATGTAACACCAGGTTGTTAACGTTCAATACGCAATATTAATGTGAAAGCATCAGATGCTTTATCATACACGAAAATTGACCGTCGGCGGCGTCAATCGATTGATGCAAAAAATAATCATATGATGGCGTCATCATCACGTCATAGATCGTCAAAACTTGTGACGTCATCATGGCGTCATATATCGTGATGTCACGTGATGATGCCATCACGACATCGTCGCTTTACACTGCTTCCGTAATCGGCGCGCCGATCATGGAGCTAGCGCAAAACCAGGTGAGGTGCAGATAGCTTGCAGAGAAGGAGGGGGAGGATCAACCCGTCGATTGAGAAGAAAAAGAACCTGGCATTCGCCTTGGAGTTTTCTTAGGGGAATGCATTAGGGACAGTGTGGCTCTTTGGCATTGAGGCACTGCTGTACATCACGGCGTTTGTCTACAATGTCTGCTGATAACCACATAGATGTATTTAGAGTGTTATTTCATAAAGTGCAATTTTATTGATCTGGTATTCTGTTTATTTGCTAGTGTCGAAAATAATCGCCGAAGAGGTTAATTCAGAACACTCAACTGCATGAGCCCTTATTTTTTCATTAGCGAGTGAAGTATGGAGTTCTCCTGAGATGATTTTTTCCATGAGATTTGCAATGAATCGAAATATTCCTAGCCTTCATAAGAGCCCCATAGTAATATTCCGGTGCTTGAATGTTATTGCAATATGCTTCTGTAGTGCACTCCAGGATGTGAAATTCGCTGCTCCAGAGTGCTCCCAGATGCAAAATTATCTGCTCCAAAGTGCTCCGAGATGAAAATTTTGCTGCTCCAAAGTGCTCCAAAACGGAAATTTTGCTGCTCCAAAAATTGCTCCAAATCAGAAGTCCTCGGTAGCATCACTGTTTGTGGTTTCATCGAAAATTAGCCTGCAGAATATCTCAATAATGTGCTTAGAAATAGTATGAAGTGATTTTCACCAAAATACGACCATTAGAGTTTACGAGAAAAAAGTGGGACGTATGTGTCCCATTGACCCATGAAGTGTCTTTCAAAAGGTGAGACAGTACCTGTCCCATTGTCTCATGAGTGCACCAAGCTATAATTCTTTCGCCAAATTTCTCACACGAAGAGGCTCAAATCAAGTGGTACAGAGGGGCACTTCAGAAACTGTGCAAAAAAAAAAATTTCTGGCGCTACTCATTTCCAGCTGTAGTGCACAATGTGCGCCTGTGCCTGTTCTGTGCCAGTGGCTCTGTCTGACCTATTTACATACACCAACCATTTTAGCTCCTTTCTGTCACTTTTGTCGGTGTAGATAAGGACAAGCATGTCAGTTATGCCTGAATTTCCGCCCATATATAAAATTGCAGCTATGAATCAAGGCAAGCCATATCAATGTGGTGTCACCGAATGCATTGAATCCTGTAAATCCTGTACCTCAAACCTGAACTACATCTAGGTTTGAGGTATTACCTTTTCTCTTAGATCTTGTATATTCATGTTCGCTTCCTAAGTGTCTTGAGCATCGATCTCGTCATTCTTTTCTTTCGGCCCTCAATTTCAGGAACAGCGTCT
Source organism: Rhipicephalus sanguineus (assembly GCF_013339695.2). NCBI lineage: Eukaryota > Metazoa > Arthropoda > Arachnida > Ixodida > Ixodidae > Rhipicephalus > Rhipicephalus sanguineus. The sequence continues at coordinate 199,258,709 of NC_051176.1, read as the reverse complement.
TAGCCACAGCTTTTCGTCTGGTTGCCACTTCTACCGTAGTGGTAAAAAAGGAGGAAAAGGAGTTTCAAGGCCTTCTCCATCATAAAGTGTTGTCTTGCGACATAATAATGCCCATCAAACTTGAAAAAACATTATTGTGTGCCTGGTATGGTAGCTAGGGTTAGCAAGGAACTGCTTCATTTTTTGTTCAAGTACACTTTGACACGATGATTGGCCGATGTATTCCTCCAATTTTGAAACAAAATCCATAGTTTCATGCTAGAACTACTTCTCTCGAAATTCAGAAAAGTAAAAACATACCATAAATCTAGAACTTTAGATATCTCGCATGCAATGGAGCATAAGTTTTAAAACATTTCTGCGGAACAAAACAAATTGAAGCTCAAGGTATCAGCAATACCACATATTGTAAATGTGTGAAATATATTTTCTTGGTTTCCTAAATATTTCTGACCCACGTCAGCAGAAAATTATAGCGCTGATAGTGACGCGCAGCGGCGGAGGAAGCTTTTACTGAAGAAGAAAGTGGGACAGGTTTGTCCCATTATCCCTCAAAGGGTTAAAATCAGTGTTTGCCCGCTCATGCACAACTTCGAACGGTCGGGATTTGGTTGGGCACAACTCATAGAATGGTAAAACACAGAAAGTGTTACGATAAGACAGTCTGTAATGATTCCGTAGAGGCTTTAGCAGCAGCCCTCTGGAGCAGTCAGAGCTGCCAAGATGGTGAATTCGACAGTGTCCCGAATAGTACCTCGTACCTGTGCACTTGGCTTGTCTGCGAGCGACAGCAGGACAAGGTAAAGCTTGACGAGTGTGGACTGATATCCTATGTCATGCGGTCAACATATCTTTATCCGCCTCCCTTTTCAGTTCTAGCCGTGGGAGCAGCACAGCTGTTCAGTATTGTCTCTTATTTTGAATCTACTTACTGTGATGCTGTAAAGAATAGTGGTGGGTGGCTCGGTGTCCAAATAGCAAAAGAGATGAAGATTTCAGTGCGGTAGGCAAGGTACCAATACAGTGAGTATTTGCAGGAACGCAAGAAGGACGAAGGGAATGCTAAAAGAAATAACAAGAGTGCACTTCTTTTGGAGCTTGAAATGCTAGAAGAAAAAAAGAAGCCTGAACTCCAAAGTACATTGAACTGTTGGAGACAGTCTGCCAACAGTTATTGTGAAGAGCCGAAGGAAAAAATGACATCTCTTTTAGCCAAGGTGAACAGCTTCCAAAGGACAGCCAAAGGAAAGGAGGCTGAGTTAGTGACTGTAGAGAGAAAAATTTGAGCTAAAAAGAGGAGGTTTGAGGATTGATAACATACCTGCAAAATGCATGAATAAAATTTGCCTTTCCCCTCCTTGAATTTTGGCCTTCAGAATCCTTGAAGGGGGGGGGGGGGGTCTTTGAATTGTCCTTGAATTTTTTTTCAGATATTCTGTACGAACCCTGCAAATGTTATATGAACTTTCATTTTATAAATGAAAGAAGGCCTGGACTGTCTAGACCTAATCCTAATTTTCCACTTTGCAAAGCACTCATTTTTGAGCATGTCTGGTTAAATAGGTGTGCTTTGTGAACTGGGATACCTGATTCTTAATGCTTTGTATCTGTTTTGTCTGTTTCAGCAACCAGATGGTGCTCATGTGGACTATGGGTGATGTTTTTAAGACAGTCTACTTCATAATGCGGTCAGCGCCATTCCAGTTCTGGGTTTGTGGCAGCCTTCAGGTATCCCTCGATGTTGCCATCCTGATACAGGTGGCATGGTATAAATACAAACCAGCATCTTCGAAGGTTCCCAAGCACAGCAGTCATATCAGCTGACGGTGTGTGATTAGGGATGGTGTTCATGTGTTTGTGACCATGGCTTTTACTGCAGTGGGCTTTTTGCCACTTAACTGCATTTGTCTGCACTTTGCTTGATATGGAGTTATGCCATGAAATAATGTAAGTCTCACTTCTCTTAGCGTCCCTGATGCCAAAAATTGTGTGGTGTGAGCATCAAAATGCTTTTGTTATCTTTTGACAAGCAGCATACTGTGTCTTTTATGATGTATTTATATGTTATAATTTCCCCCAGATATTATTGTCAAATGCAAGCTGTATAAAGAAAGAAGCGTGAAAAGCTGGGCCAGTTGGTTCATGTTTAAATGCAAGAAAAACCAGCAAAAACCCAAAACAAGGACGAAGAAGGCACATGGTGTGTGAGTACGTATGCCTTCTTCTTCGTCCTTGTTTTGGGTTTTCGTTGGTTTTTCATCTATAAGGAAAGAAGTGGCAAGCTGGCTGTACGTTCATGTGGCAGCAAGCTGCTGTCGCATTATTCATATGGTTACTTTACTCGGTTATTTATGGTTTTTTTGTTGCTTCAGTGTTGTCTTTCATATAGCCTTCTATGAAGTAGTGCAAATCCATCCCATGTTTTTGGTAAGTTGTGAGGTTGGACAGTTGATCTCAAAAAGTGGATGAAAATGCCATGCAGAAAGAGGGGCCTGTATTCTAATTGAGCGCTTCTTGCAGAAACCTCACAAGGGAGCCTCCATAAGCACGCAGGGTCACCTTATGCTCATCCAGCTGTTTGGCTCCACCGAAATGTGGATGCCTCGCATTGTTTACTGAAAAGGTGGCCTTAAGAGACTTGATGCCTCGCACTTTCATGCTCCTTGTGAAGCTCAACGTAAGTGTCGCTGGGGCTCGGTTGTAGGATTCCTGTAGTTGTCTGTTGGTTAGAAAATCTGCTGTTGCACTTAAGGTATGTTTCTGTAGACATCCTTTCGTACGGCAACTTCAATCTGATATCATTAACATATTTTATAGATTTGCTTGTTCTCTCAAAGGTAAAGTTTGATGAGCCTGGCAGCCACGCTGAAAGCTGTATGACTTGTTGGTTTGCAAAGTATAGGCATATAAGAAAAACATTTTGTTATATGCTTTTCTATATATATATATATATATATCATGCTGCTTCTATATACAGGTAGTGAGTTGTGTTAGGGGATGCCTGTGTTACCTTCTTTCTTATTCTACATCCTTGTGATGCCGCCCTACATAGCTACCAGTGAACCAGTCTTTTAGCACAAGATTTATATGAAGGGACTGTTCGCTCTCATAATTTACACACAGCCTTATATGGTGCTAGCATGAGACCTTTAGCCTGGATCGTACTGTGCCTAATGTTGTTTTGCATATCATGCAGCCTAGTTAAAGCCCATGTTCTGCAACATACACTGAATTATTCTTTTAAGAATGAAATGTTTGATGAGTGATAAGTTGCTTAATTACCGATTGCACATTGAGTATGGAATAAAATTTCATACTAAATATAGGAAATACGCTGACAGACTTTATACAGCAGGTAAGCAGTTATGCCAACAGAAACAGAAGTTTGTTTTGAAAATACTTCGGCAGGTGTGGAGGGGAATTCTCATGTGTGATACCATGCCATGCTCTCCTATCTCATTAAATTGACGTAGGACATTTTATACCCACGTTTATTAAAGGGGCCCGGCAACAGTTTTTCAACATCGTCGGAAAACACTGCCGATCGGTAGTCAAGGCTCTTGCAAACATGCGAGTCAAACATTATGCAGCACGCGGCATGGAATTTACAATTAAGTTTCATAGTCAGCTAGAAATCGCTCTCTCTTCGCCCGACGAATAATGCTGTTAAGCTCAATTTGGCTTAAGACATCAACTTGGCTTACGGCCATTGGCTGAATTGATCATCGTGAGCTGCATAATTACTGTGGCTGCTGCGGGGTGCCACAACGTGCCCGTGCCGAACTCTATAGTGCTGCAATTACGCACAATATAGAAATACACCAGGGCTTTTGTGATCATGCTGAAAGGGAGCGGCATGTTTGACGAAAAAAAAAGGAAAGAAAGAGCTCAAGGTCATGATACGCTGATGTACGGACCTAGCTTGTTGCCCTGTGGTGGCTTTCAGTGCACTTGCCGAGATGACAGAAGAGAGAAAGTGCTGAAAGCATGCGGCCACTCACTATGGCTTCGCTTGTACTTGACAGATTTTAAACATTTTTGCACCAGTCACTTCGTGAGGCTGTAAACTCAGATAGTGAGGTCGTTCGATAATTACTTCGAAAAGTGTTGCAGGGTCCCTTTAAGGTGTCTCATCCTGGCGGACATTATTGTAATTGTGCCAGGACAACAGTTGAGTTCACTGAGTATTCTGTTTCCCACCTGTTTGATGGGTAGGATAGTGCCGCTACAAGACCTTTCAAATTTACTGGTCTTCTTGGAAGTTCAGTGCCAGTTAATATGTAGAAATTAAATAAAAGCTCCCAGAGGTCTTTGTCTTTAGAGAATTGGCCTTAACAGATTTAATTTTACAGGCTACTGTACTTTTAGGCTTCTGGTCACAAACAGGTGGAATTTTATGCTGAAGTATTAAAGCTTAAATTTAGTGCAAGAAAAGGCATGTGCAGAAAGGATATAAATTGAGGCAGAAGTTAGCTCCTGTCCTGTCTTTTTCATCCACATTCTTATTTTAGTTTTTGTTTTTAGCTGTTTTTAAGCTTAAATTTTGAAACAAGTGGCCTAGGAGCATATATTATATGGCAAAGTATCTAGAGTGTCTTCTTTTACTTTAGTTTCTTAGGAGGTTGTGGATACCTTTGGTGTTCAAACTGGAGTGTGTTTGTGTTCTAGAGATGCACTGTGAAACTGCTCAGCCTTTGCCAAAAGGAAGTGGTGTCACAGCTTCAATGCATCACTGTGAGCATTTTGTCATTGTGGTGGTAGCAAAATTAAATTAGAGTACCACAGTAGCTCCTATCATTGCAAGGCCTCTTGCATTAGTTTTTGAGTGCGTGTTTGTGCTTCATTCTGGACAAGACCATGCAAGCTTCTTTGTTGTATATGTCAATGTAATGACTTGACTATACTTTATTTCATACATAGCAGGCACTGCAGAAGCTGCACAAGTAGTGTGGTTAGAGACGACTCCCTCTATCTGTATTGCAGCATACTTTTTTTTTTGATCTGCAATTCTTTGTACGAAATTTCTGCTTCATATAGGAGTACAGCTTACTGTTACTTCAAACCACACGTTATTTGCACTCCTTTAGATTTAATTAATTTGCAAGTTTTTAGGTGCCAAACCACAATATAAATATGAGGCATGCCATAGTGGGGGACTCCGCATTAATTTTGACCACCTGGGGTCCATTAGTATGCACCTAAATCTAAGTACATTGGTGTCATTGCATTTTGCCCCCATAGAAATGTGGTCACCATGGCCATGAACTGAAACCTTGACTTCAAGCTTAGCAGCGTTACACCTTAGCTGGCTAAACTACTACGACGGGTAATTTGGATTTCTATTGTGTGATGTATTACATTTTAATTGCAAGCGCAAGCGGTTACTTTGGTCACTGAAGGCTGAAACGTGTTACTCTACTCATACATACTGTACTAACAGCGCAAGCTGATGAAGTACATAGAAAGAATAAACGAATGTCCCGCCACGTTGTCTAATGGTTATGGCGCTCAACTTCTGACCCGAAGGTCGCGGGATCGAATCCCGGCCGCAGCGGCTGCATTTTCGATGGAGGCAAAAATGTTTGAGGCCCGTGTACCTAGATCTAGGTGCTCGTTGAAGAACCCCAGGTGGTCAAAATTTCCGGAGCCCTCCACTACGGCATCCCTCATAATCATATCGTGGTTTTGGGACGTTAAACCCCAGATATTGTTATTATTATTATTATTAGAATAAACGAATGCAGGGGAATGGATTGAGGGGCCAGTTTTCTTATTAGACACAACCTAATAAAGCAAATAGATAATGAAGCCAAGGAAAGCATAGGTGGCATTACTTGTAGTCATCAATTGATGTTTAGTAATTTTGACGAAAAGGGAAATGAACAAAGTGGATGAAAAAACTATTTGCTGCTGGTGGGGAGCGAACCCACAATTTTCACAGAAATAAAGACACAAGTGCTGACTAACGAATGAATGTTCATTGTTATAAACCACAAATATATAGGAGGTGAAGAACCATGCGTAAACCTACAAAACAAAGCACCTAATTCCTCGAAGCTGTTCACGCTGCTAGTATAACATGCATCTGTATTGACTTGCCCAATTAGCTACAGTTCTACTCTGCTCATTCATTGACATATCTGCAATGCCTTCCATATAGTGCGTAATTATACCATATTTTGCTATACTTACTACTACATCAAGGTACAGGATGTGTAGATACATCTTCCTTCATATATTTTAATGCAATATTCTTTAGTTGCCACTGTGAGCAGTAAGTGAAGTGTCTGTAGCCTTTACAGTGTTGCCTGCCATGTACTAAATGGAGTATGTATAGTTATTTGTAATCTGTTATTTTGTAAGAACTGCAGGGTGTTGTGGTGGTGCAAACATGGCGTTGTTGTTTTACAGCCATGTTGTGGTTGTAGTCTAAAAATATTGATGTTGTTGATTACAAATGCACTATAATGCTATATTCCTGGTTGTGTATCCTTCTGTAAATGGCACAATCCAGTGTGTAAACAATGTTAGTTGTTAGCACTGTGTAGCTTCTATTGGTGTTTATTTCCTGAAAAGTTTTGCAAATGTCACATCTTGCTGTTTGAGATATGCAACATAATATAAGATGTTATTACATGTTGTATTTTTCTCATTTTCTGACATGTTAATAGGAGTGAGCTACATGTACCTAGAGGTGCCAGCTACTTTTTGAGGGCTAGGTTTATGTGGCTTTAGCTGTATGTCTGTTATATTCATTCATGCTGTTCACTATAGTGCCTATATATTTAATGCTACACAGTAAGTTGTAAGACATGTACAAAATGTCCAGTGTATTTCTACAGTTGAATTCAGAAACTGGTTGTGATCTATAATTTACTTCCTAACACTCTTGGAAACATTTATATGGAGTGTAGGGGGTGCTTACCAAAGAAAATATATTCACTTGACTGCTTGGAGGCAACTGTCGATGCTGAATAGTAGATGTTATGGTGCCATGCTTATCAAGCTTACAGCCTATCAGTCTGATTGCAGACTGACAGCATTGCTGTTTGTTCTGATACCTTGAATCAATCATTCTGGTTGGAGCATGTAACTATCATGCTAATTTTCTTGCTGGCAAAAAATGGAGAGTGCTATTGGCCGGGTAGCACTTCTCACAGTCGTTATTCTTGCCATTTGAATGCTGCAACTACAATGCAATATGATACGCAAGGACGCTGCAGCTGAAAACTGCCCCACTCAAACCTGTCCACAAGGGCAGGCCGCAAGCCATGTTTTCATGACATTGGCCCAAATGTTGTTTACTAAGTCATGCAATATTCTGTGCCATGGGTACCACCAGCTATGGCTGCTACTGTCTGTAATGGTGATGACTGTGGCATTTTGAGGGTACTTAGTTTCTACTGTACATCAAGAAAAAAATGACATTTTTAATTTGTATGGTTTAGCAAATTCTATTGTGCTCCGGAATTTTGTAAATGACTTACTGTTGATGTGAGAAAATTGCATGTAACACTGAACACGGGTTTAATGTGAAAATAAAACAGAGCCCAACAGAGGGATGTGTTGTGAATTTTTACTTTCTACTAAATGAGAAATGCAGCCTGTTCCTGCAAGTGCTGGGTTTCCTTTCTATTTTTGAAACAAAGGAACAAAAGTACCACTTATGTTAGTTCAATTCACACAGTGTGATGTATACTTCACTGGCTGATTTCTTTTAGGGCCACAATTGTGACAGTCCTTGCCCAATCATTCCACACTGAAGAACATATGAAATCGTATGCAATGAGAAATGATAAAAGTGGCATGAAATTATTGGATGTGATGTTTCTTTCGCACATTGTATCTGCGATTTCCCGGTTTTGGTCAAATGTTGCATAGCATTTCATTGTTTACAGTGGTAGAACAGCTGTGCCAGTTGTGCCAAATTTCACTTGGAGCAGTCTTTTACAGTGTCTTGCTTCAAAGCGGCATTTTAATGAAAAAGTGCACCAAGCCTGCGCTAAGCACAAGAGCTGCCTCTAAACCAAAAGCTAAGTCTCACTATCATCACAAAGGTGAACTGAGTGGCCATAGCCGCGAGTATAGCTGATGCTAACGCCCCATTACCACATCTAATGCCTATGTATAGGTGGCAGACATGAAGAAGGTGGAAAAGTTTTAGCTGATGACGTCAGTCCTCCACTACTGTTTTTATTCTTTTATCCCATTGCTCTGGCAGAGGTTCCAACGAACTGCTGCTGTGCGTTCTGCTTGTTTGGGCCGTTCGTGGTGCAGCTTCAAATACTGTTCGGTTGTACATTGCTTGGCATAGCTGTTGACGGCGTTACTTGAAAGATGTACCTTGTAATATATTTAGTTAACCACTTGCTAGAAGGAAGTGCAGAAGAAGTGAGGGGGAAGGATGGGGATGCTAGCATCTGCTGGTTACATATATTTCTTATTAGCGAAGACATTCCATATAATTCTGCACAATCGGAAGTGAAGATCCTATTGTCGTAATTTAAACAGGAGAATGTTTGCACATTAGCTATACAGAGCCATGTATTCAGCAAATTTTCAGTTTAGTAAATCTCCTCTAGGCCATTATTTTCCTCACATATCTGTGTTCTGCAATTTTTGATTGATTGATTGATTGATTGATTGATTGATTGATTGATTGATTGATTGATTGATTGATTGATTGATTGCTGAAGCAGCTTCAAACCACGTTATGTGTCAAAGGAAATGCACTCTTTGAAAAATTAATGAAACTACCTTGGTAATTTTTATACTGAATCCTAGATTGATAGATATCGTTACGAGTGAAGGAGACCATTTATCAACTGTATGAGTAAAGGGGCTACTTATTTTAGGTTGTGAAGGTGAGCTTAAGAGCGGCCAGCTGGTTAATTATCTCAAGCTCGTCTTACTCCCTCTCTCTACTGTGGGACGACCAGTACCTTCATGAGTCTTCATTTTCTTGACGTGTAGGTTCAACATTCCTCCCATTGCAGAAGAAGCCCTTTGGGCGAGTCGATGGATCTGCTAGTTTGAACAGTTTCAAGCAGGCGACATGGACCACTTGGGCCTTGTCAGCTCTTCTACCACTCACCGTTAGGCGATCTGTAGTATAGGTGACCTTTGAATGCCTTTTGAGAACAGCAGTGTAAAGCAAGCTATGCTGTAATTCCTAACTGTTTAATTTATTAATCCGACAGTATGCTGTACAGATGTACGTTCACACTGTGCCACGACAGCTTTTTGCATGTGCTGAGATCTGTGCCGAAAGGTCAAATGGCTATTCTGCCATTGTGTTTGTTCTCAGAGCATTTTTGTGCATGCCCTCTCTTTCTTGACCTAATCCTTAAGCAAGGTGGGCAGATAGACATCCTTTCCATAGCAATATATAGTTGCCAATACTGCTTCCTTGTCAAAACAAGCTCTTCCTTTGCTGCCAAACAATGGCAGATTCTCGTGCGGAGTGCATGAATAGTAATGAAAGTGCCTGAGCCTGCTTCAGGTGAACCTGAGTGAGTCTGACTGCATCTGTTTTGATGAGTGAGGCTGGATCATTCTAGCCTTGGTGAATGCAAGACCAACATGGGCTTGCCTAGGTCTAATTTTGGTGAGGCTGATTTGCAGTTGAAGCGGCAGGTCACCGGTCACATGATGACTGGGTATGCCTCCTGATATGAGTAAATAAAATATATGAGGCAATGCTGTTTATCTATGGCACAGGTGATGTGCGAGATCTAGCGAGGGACAAGGGGAACTGGGGAAAGGCTTTTTGTAAGGTGAAAAATACTGGAGTGCTTCGTGGCTGTAAAAAACTGCAAGTAATACGACTGACAGCTGCTAATACTAGTAATACGAATGACACTTAACATCACGAAATAAGGCCTGCTTGACACTACGTTTCTGGTACACACGCAGCTCACGTGTTTCTCCCACTAGCTCAGCTGAGTGCACTTATACATTGATTAACGATCCTGATTAAATATTTGAAATTGCCTAAATCCAACCCAGCGCTTGTAGATTGATACAACCACAGCTGTAGAATCAGAAATAGTCAAACGACACTGCTCGATGCGTTGTATAATATACCCCAATTTTCGCCGTATAAACACATGCATACACACACTTTATATATATATATATATATATATATATATATATATATATATATATATATATATATATATATATATATACTTATTTATAGGTACCAGATCTTTGCAGGGTGGGTATACATGAAAATGTACAAGGATTTAAGCACAGGCAAGTTTATAGCGATTGCAGGCATTCTTCAAACATTTGTAAATAATTCTATAAACACTGCTAGTGAACACATGAAAATGTACTAACACAAATTCATAACATTTTCAGATATTTTTCAAACATTGTTAAGGACTTTTGTGTAATAATTTCGGTATTGAGGTTATTCCAGTCTGTTATTGTCCTAGGAAAAAAAGAATATTTAAAACAGTTATACCTTGTGTTAAAGGGAACTATGGTTAGAGCATGCCTTTGTCTTGTTTGATAGATAACCTGATGAGTAAGTAAGAAAATTGGAACTGGTAACGTTATAATGGCCATTTACGAGCTGAAACAGAAACTTTAGCAGACACGGTTGCACACAGTCACCAGGGGTAATCCACTGCGTCTAACTAGCTCACTCACAGGTGTACGTACGGCCATAAGAATTGAAAATGAACCTAACTACCTTATGCATACATTCTAGTTTTTCAATGTTGGTTAAAGTGAATGGGTCCCAAATAATTACTGCATATTCCAACAATGGCCGAATGTAGGAATTGTATGTTAATAAATGAACACTAGATGTGGATGACTTCAGTGAGCATCTTAAGAAAAACAGTTTGCGCAAGAAATTTGAAACAGCAGTATCTATGTGCTTCGTCCAAGAAAGATTATTATTATCCACAGGCCTAAATATTTGTACTCTGTTACCTGTAGTAGTGATACATCATCAACACCATATGCATGTCTTTTTTTGTTTGTAATTCGCATGTAAACAGTTTTTCAAAGTTAATTGACATTTGACATTTTTCGCACCATGCAATGACCTTTGCCAGGTCATTATTAAAACGCATCTGATCATCAATTGAAGATACCTTCTCATATAAAATACACTCATCTGCATTAAGTTTCACACAAACTGAAGGTTCTGCCACAGTGTCATTAATAAATAATAAAAATAAAAGTTCTCCCAGAACGGACCCCTGGGGGACGCCAGAAACAACCTCGGCACTTTTAGAAGAAGCATTGTTTAAGGTGACGAATTGGCGTCTGTTAGAAAGGTAGGCCGTAATCCACGCACGTATCTGGTCATTTTTTATATAATACCTTAATTTATGAATTAATTTTTTATGCGACACCTTGTCGAATGCTTTGCGGAAATCCATAAATATAGCGTCTGTTAGCTTTCCTTCATTAATCGACTGTGTGAAATCGTCCACGGTTTAAACTAACTGAGTACATATAGAAAACCCACACCTGAAACCATGTTGGACATCTGCGAGTACCTTGTGCTCTAAGAAACCTACTATGTGTTTATGAATTATGTGTCCTAAAATTTTACATGACGTAGATGTTAATGATGCAGGCCGGTAATTCTCAATGTGTGTTTTTTTCCGTGATTTATGCAGAGGTTTGATTTCGGCCGTCCTCCAGTCATTCGGTAAGGATCTGTCACTTAAAGATCTGGTGAATACAACATAAAAGTACTTAGCACACCATTCCGCACAACGCTTCAAAAACGCATTTGGTATACCATCGGATCCCGGCGACTTTTTAATGTCAACGTTTAAGAGCAAATTACAAACACCACTCTCAGAAATTACATCAGAAATAGCAGGAAGCGATGCAGAAAAATTGGGAATGCAACCATTGTCCTTTGTGAATACTGACTGGAAAAATTTGTTAAATGCAGTACAGACGACAGGTCTCATCTTTTACACATTTACCGTTTATCATAAACTCAGTAGTGGTAGATGATTTAGGTGTGATTTGGCGCAAGAATCTCTCTGGAGACATTTGAATGAACAAAGTCAAGCGCGTTCCCTAATATTTTTCTTTGTCACAAATTATTTTCTGCTTTAGTTGTTCTGAAGTTTCATCAACGATAGATTTTAAGGCTATATTTCTTCTTGACTTCATCTTTACTCTTTTGAGCCTTCGCTGTCAGCGTAACGCCTCCCTGGAAATCCATGGGCTACAGTGCACAGATTTTTTTTCGCAATTTTGGGCACAAAACGCTGTATACACTCAGAGAAAATATCTTTGAAGGAAAGCCATAGGTCATTTACAGTACAAGTACTGTTTTTGAGATCATCGAAGTAAGTCGAGCATATCAATAATAGATTCGTCATCAGCACGAGAAAAGTTGGGAAATAAATGTACAGTGTTCTGGCAGAATAAAAGAGACATATGATAAGCACAACAGAACAGCTTTATGATCAGAAATGCCGTTAGTGACTTCACAGGTTATTTTATTTTGAATGGCACCGCTTACAGAAACTAAGTCTAAAATTGACCCTACGGTTCCCTGAACGCTCGTGAAGTCATTTACCATTTGCAACACGTCAAATGTGAACACGATGTCTAACATTGTGCTGCCATCAGCGTTGGACGAATGCAATGAAAAGTTCTGCCAAACAATGTTTGGTAAATTAAAATCCCCTGCCAATATTATGCGGACGTCTGTTCTTACATGACATTGCAAGTATTCCCTTAAGTTTTCAAGGACCGCTGCAGAAGAGCTTGGAGGCCTATAAAAAACGCCAAGGACAAAGCATACTTTGTTGATATATGCTTTGCAGAAGACAGCTTCAATGTCTTGTGCATCGGGCATCCTAAAAGTTGTATTGACAATTTAAACAAAATGGCCACTCCTCCCCCTATTTTGTCATGAGCATAGAAACGTCCACGTCGTGCGAAAACCGCATGCCCTCAAGTTCTACAGCTTTATTAACAACGCCACGACAGTTTATGTTCAGAATCTTGAATACGTGACTGGTCTCTTGTGTGATTTTTGGCTCTTCGGGAACTGATATCGCTTGTTTTTTGCATTATCCCACCTGAACATATCGCCGTTAATTCTTAATTTATGAAAAACCAGCTTCACTTTAGCACCATTGCTATTTTCCTGTGATGCGCTTTCCCATAATTTCTTCCTGACGTCATGAATTCATTTCGAGTAGTCCTTACTGAATGAGAATTCTGAACCTTTCAATTTCGGGCATGCTTTCAGTAATAAGGTCTTCTCTCGATAGTCCTGTAATTTTATGATGGCAGGACTCTGTCTGGTTTCTTACCTATTCGGAGGCATCTTTGGATGCTATTTATTGTAATCCCTAGGCTCTCGATAAAAATATCCTCTTTTATTTTGTCTGTAAGCTCGGCCTCTGTTTCCTTTCAATCTTCTTTTATGCCGTAAATAACGAAGTTGTTCCTACGGCTTCTGTTTTCCAAGGCGTCCGTTTTATTAACAGATGTGATACAGTGGCTTCAAGCTTCTGAATAGTTATTGTCACGTGGTCGTGACGTTGACGAAGACAGGAGTCGGTGTGTTCAAGATTAAAGTTTATTTGGCCGAACTTGTGACCGGGAAATGAAAACTCAAACTACAGCAATACACGCGCTGTACACTGATAGCTGCGAGCAGGGCGTCGGCCGTCGATAAACTGCTCAGCGCTAAGGCGCGTCGGCATTTATACATGCGACATCGAACATTCCAGCCCTATCGCTGGTGGCCGCGTCAGTTCCAGAAAAGACTCGGCTGTTCGCGTTTCCGCGCACAAGTCTCATCCCAAAGTAATCTGGAACGTTCTCAGACATTTTGGCGCGGTTTGCGCAAAGCAGTAGTAACGCGTAAGGGGGCGTTAACATAAAGCATTGAAAGAAAGGAGCGCGTGTGGCATTGCACCCTCTGAAAAAGGCATCGTCTCGATGCTTAATTAAACAGAAAATGGAAGTGCATACACAAAGAAAGTGGAATAATAAAGCAAAAAGTACAGTCCTCATGTTTGCTAACGCGCAAAAAACGGCTTAAGGCGCACGACATGGACGGCTTCAGGACGTGCGCGGCTCCGCTGAGGGTTCGAAATGCCGTCCGGGATAACCTTGTAGTCTAAGGCGCCGAGACGTGGGAACACCTTGTGTGGTCCGAAGCATCGTCGAAGAAGCTTCTCGCGAACTCCCCGTCGGCGTATCGCCGTCCAGACCCACACACGGTCACCGGGTTGGTACTCCATGTGGCGTCGTTTGAAGATTATAGTGACGGCTGTCGGCCCTCTGCTGGTTCTTGATGCGCAGGCGGGCGGGCTGTCGAGCTTCTTCGGCGCGTTGCAAATAAGCAGCGACGTCGAAATCGTCTTCGTCGGTGGCGGTTGGTATAGCGTTGCATCAAGCGTCGTTGCCGGGTTCCTACCGTATACGAACTTGTATGGCGTCATCTGCGTCGTTTCTTGTGCGGCCGTGTTGTATGCGAAGGTCACGTACGGGAGGATGGCAGCCCACGTCTTATGTTCGACGTCGACGTACATGGCCAGCATGTTGGCGATGGTCTTATTTAGACGCTCGGTGAGGCCATTGGTCTGTGGGTGCTATGCTGTGGTCCGGCGGTGGCTTGTTTCGCTGTATATATTTCAAGATCGCCCGAGTAAGGTCAGCAGTAAAGGCCGTCCCTCTGTCGGTGATGAAGACTTCTGGGGCACCATGACGCAGGACGATGTTCTCAACGAAAAACTTGGCTACCTCGGCGGCACTGCCTTTGGGCAGGGCCCTTGTTTCGGCGTAGCGGGTGAGGTAGTCGGTAGCTACGACGATCCACTTGTTTCCGACAGTCGACGTCGGAACGGCCCCAGTAAGTCCATACCTATTTGCTGGAACGGTCGGCGAGGTGGTTCGATGGGCTGCAGAAGTCCTGCTGGCCTTGTTGGCGGTGTCTTGCGTCGCTGACAGTCCCGGCATGTCTTCACGTAGCGAGCGACGTCGGCAGTAAGGCGTGGCCAGTAGGACTTTTCCTGTATCCTCGCGAGCGTGCGGGAAAAGCCGAGGTGGCCAGCCGTCGGATCGTGCAGGGCCTGCAGAACCTCTGGTCGCAGTGCCGAATGTACAACGATAAGGTAGTTGGCCCGGGCCGGAGAGAAGTTCTTTCTTTACGAGGACGACAATGTTTAAAAAAAAATGACGCCAATTCTCGCCTGAATACTTTCGGAACAACGACGGTCCTGCCCTTGAGGTATTCCACAAGGCCCCTGAGCTCCGGGTCGGCTTGCTGTCGTTCAGCGAAATCGTCGGCACTTATGGTTTCCAAGAAGCATGCTCATCATCGTGGTCGTCCGGCGGCGGTGCGTCGACGGGGGCACGAGACAGGCAGTCAGCGTCGGAGTGTTTTCTTCCGGACTTGTAAACGACGGTAATGTCGAATTCTTGAAGTCTTAGGCTCCACCGTGCGAGGCGACCTGAAGGGTCCTTCAAGTTAGCTAGCCAACACAAGGCGTGATGGTCGCTCACAACTTTGAAGGGCCTGCCGTAGAGGTAAGGGCGAAATTTGGATGTAGCCCAGATGATGGCAAGGCACTCCTTTTCTGTGGAATAGTTGGCTTCCGCCTTGGATAGCGACCGGTTAGAATAACTGATAACCCTTTCCAGTCCGCCAGTCCTCTGCACAAGGACGGCGCCGAGTCCTACGCTGCTTGCGTCGGTGTGGATGTCCGTATCGGCGTATATTCGTCGAAATGCGCAAGTATCGGAGGCGTCTGCAGGTGTCGTTTCAGTTCTTGAAATGCCTCGACTTGCGTCGTTCCTCACTTGAACTCCACGTCGCTCTTCGTGAGGTGAGTTAGTGGCTCGGCGATCAGTGAAAATTCCTTGACGATGCGTCTGTAATAGGCGCACAAACCGAGAAATCGGCGTACGGCCTTCTTGTCGGTGGGCGGCGGGAAGGCAGCGATGGCAGCTGTTTTCCGCGGGTCGGGGCGAACTCCAGATTTGCTAATGGCGTGGCCCAAGAACAGGAGCTCCTCGTACGCCAAACGGCACTTTTCTGGCTTCAGGGTGAGTCCGGAGGTCTTGATTGCTTGAAGTACAGCTTCAAGGCGCCGGAGGTGTTCCTCGAAGTTTGAGGCAAACACAACGACGTCGTCCAGTACACAAGGCACGTCTGCCACTTCAAGCCAGCCAGCACTGTATCCATAACGCGTTGGAAAGTCGCAGGTGCCGAGCAAAGACCAAAAGGCATGACCTTGAAGTCGAACAGCCTGTCTGGTGTTATAAAGGCAGTCTTTTCTCGGTCTGTCTCGTCGACTTCGATTTGCCAGTAGCCGGTCTTGAGGTCCATCAACGAAAAGTATTTCGCGTTGTGGAGCGGATCCAGGGCGTCGTCTATCCGTGGGAGAGGGTACACGTCCTTCTTTGTGATTTTGTTCAGGCGACGATAATCGACGCAGAAACGTAGGGTCCCATCCTTATTCTTCACCAACACCACGGGAGACGCTCACAGACTCTTGGACGGCTGGATGATGTAGTCGCGTAGCATTTCGTCGACTTGTTTCTTAACGGCGTCCCGTTCCCGCGTCGTAACCCGGTAGGGACTCTGACGGAGAGGTCGAGCGTTTTCTTCTGTTATAATGCGGTGCTTAGCAAGGGGCGTTTGTCGGACCCACGATGACGACGAGAAACAGTCCTTGTATTCCTGCAGAAGGCATCGAAGCTGTTGATGTTGGCGAGCGGGAACACTTTGGTTTACGTCGAAGAGTGGCTCAGGTATTGGGGTCGTCGTCGTAGCTTCGTCAGAATCTGAAAAGGCAAACCTATCGCTGGCGGCCAAGATTTCTTCGATGTATGCAATTGTCGTGCCCCTGCTCAGGTGTCTGTATTCTTGGCTGAAGTTCATAAGTATCACGCTTCCTTTTCCTTCATGCAACCGAGCAATGCCTCTTGCGACGCAAATGTCACGGTCTAACAGCAAACGCTGATCGCTCTCGATGATACCTTCGATGTCTTCAGCTTTTTCGGTGCCCTTTGCGTCGGGCATGCAGTAGCGTAGCTCCTGGCTTGCGGCTGAGGCAGTGGCGGTTCTAGGTTGCCCAGCGACTGCTGGATTTCTGATCAAACGACATCTGCGATCGAGTTCACTTGAGGCTGTGGTGAGGGTAAGAGCTTGCGCAGTTCCTCCCGCACGATCGCTCGGATCGTTTCGCGCAGGTCGTCGGAGCCGAGGGTATGAACAGCTGTGCTGTCTTCAATCGATCGGCGATTGTACTGGCGGGTGCGCAGTTCCAGCGTCTTCTCGATGGTCGTTGCTTTGGAGACAACTGTCGAGGTGCGTTCCGCATCAACCCGGCGAAGAGCTCTTGCTTTACTCCTCGCATGAGGAAACGGACCTTCTTCTCCTTGGTCATGGCAGGGTCAGCGTGGCGGAATAGTCGGGTCATTTGCTCCGCGAAGATGGTTACACTTTCGTTCAGGAGTTGCATCCGTGTCTCCAGCATAGCTGCGGCCCGTTCCTTGCGGACCACGCTTGTGAACGTGCTTAGGAACGTCGTCCGAAAGAGATCCCATGTTTGTAGCGCGGATTCTCGGTTTTCGAACCACGTCCTCGCGGCGTCTTCTAGGTAGAAGTAGACGTGACGCAGTTTTTCCTCGGAGTCCCAGTTGTTGAAGCACTCGGTCGTACGTCTCCAACTAGCTTTCTGGGTCTTCAATCGATGATCCACGGAAAGTCGGTGGCTCCCTGGGTTGCTGCATCACTACTGTCGCGGGTGACATAGCGGCGGTCATCGTCACCTTCGTGTTCGTCGCCGTGGTTTCTCGCTTCTCGGGTAGGAGACCGTATTCGGGTTGCAAGTCTTGTAGCCTGCGGATAGCTCGCTGTTGCACGAGGTCTTCGACGTCTTCTTCACGCTGTGGTCTTGGTTCACGGCTCTTCGTAGGTGTCCGGAATATCAAGGAAGCAGCACCTCCACCAGATGTCACGCGGTCGTGACGTCGACGAAGACAGCAGTCTGTGTGTTCAAGACTGTTTATTTGGCCGAACTTGTGGCCGGGAAATGAAAACTCAAACTACAGCGATACACGCTGTACACTGATAGCGGCGAACAGGGCGTCGGCCGTCGATAAACTGCTCAGCGCTAAGGCGCGTCGGCATTTATACACGCGACATCGAATATTCCAGCCTTATCGCTGGTGGCCGCGTCAGTTCCAGAAAAGACTCGGCTGTTCGCATTTCCGCGCACAAGTCTCATCCTAAAGTAATCGGGAACGTTCTCAGACATTTTGGCGCAGTTTGCGCAAAGCAGTAGTAACGCGTGTAAGGGAGCGTTAACATAAAGCATATAAAGGAGCGCGTGTGGCATTATATATAGTATATACACACACGCGCGCGCGCACACACACACACACACACACACACACACACACACACACACACACACACACACACACACACACACACACACACACCGGGTGTCCCAGCTATCTTGAGCCAAAGGTTATAAAATACATTATCGGAGGCAGGCGAGTGAAATGAGTTGCATACTGTTGGCAGCCACCTTGCACACTACAGATACTTTTTTGTTTTGTAATTAATTAATTTGTTAATTAGGATTATTTAACTAAATGGCTAAATATTGACTTTAGGCAAGAAATGGGGTTTTTAAGTTCGAGAGCGTCTTCAGAACCCCCCCCCCCCGCAATTGCATTATTTGCGATAAAGAAAGTCTCACGTGTACCATTTTTTCCAAGCTGCAAAGAAAGCCCGCGAAATACAAGAAGAGCCTTGTGGCAAGCGCATGCGCGCGGCAGCGAACATGCTGCTCCCAGCCGTGGTTTGAGCGAACGAAATCAGCTGCGGCCGCGGCTTGCCGGCTTCGTTGCATCGGTAGGCGGATAAGTTGGCGGTGGTTTCTTGGCCCGCGCTCGCTACAACTTGCACCGTCACGCGCACCAACTAGCTCGCGTTTCCTCCCGCCAGGTTTTGTACTACCTCTGTTCCTAAAATACGCATATTGTCTTTAAAATGCTGTCGCCTTATATTTCACTTATTCCACTCGCGAGGAGTAGCTGTTGGCACATGACCGATGGCTTAGTTTGTTCGATACGTGCGTCAGTACAGGCCACTGAACGAGTGTCTCTTGTAAGCATGCAACAAGTCACAGTTTCTACGCAAGAGCGAATCAACGAATGCGATAGCAACATTTTAGATTGTTATATGAAGTAAGCATAACAGCTAACCTGGAGTAACTCAACAAACGCTGGCGTAAGGAAACATGGTCGCTGCAGCGAGCGAAGCGGTCTTCGTGATGTCTATCGCTTCAACTAACGCTGCAGAACACAGCACAAACGAGGGTGTGTGCGGTCTCCTGATCCCTGTCGA
Organism: Rhipicephalus sanguineus; assembly: GCF_013339695.2. Taxonomy (NCBI): domain Eukaryota; kingdom Metazoa; phylum Arthropoda; class Arachnida; order Ixodida; family Ixodidae; genus Rhipicephalus; species Rhipicephalus sanguineus. The sequence goes on along the minus strand of NC_051176.1, from coordinate 199,239,328 downwards.
GATAGCGCGCACGCCACCGCGCCCGGCCGGTCAAAGTATGCAGTTTCTGCCGGAGCCACGCAGGGACCCCTCCGCTTGAGCCGCGATCATCGGCTGCCCTCCAACGCTTTCACTCGCGCATCGAACAGTCGACGTGCGGGTCGATGCTATCGCAACGTGGACTTCATACGGAACCTCTCGGCGATGGCATACATGTGCCTGGAGTGTCGATATAATTGACGCCTTGCAAAAATTTGTAAGTTGGCTGTCCTGCAAGAACGCATTCCACACGAAAGCTATTGTCCACAGACTGCTTTTTGTCGCTCTATGCTCGCATACCCCTTCACATTAAATTCAGTGAACTCATTAAATTAATTTGCATAATTATTTGACAATTGGCCCTTATTCTAGGTAAACTTAAGCTTCGATATCATACATACCTAATATAACTCTTAAACAAGAACAGTCGATTTTGTACCAATTTTATTTTTTACAAGATCTTTTCTGAATATTCGGAAAGCGCGAAGTAAGTGATGGACCGGAAATGCTTGGAAGAAAAACACGGGTGTCCCTCAGCGCTCGTGCCACTTGGAGAAACGCTGGCCCTTTGGCAGCAGTCGAGTGACCGCTGGCGCTCGCTTGCGGGACAAGGCCGGCAGCTTCACAGCCGCGCGCTCGAAGCGTGATCTGGCTCCGTCTAGTGGAGATCAGCGGTTGTGGCAGGAAAGCGAGCCGGAGTCCTCCAGCTTAGCAGCGAAACGACTTCGTCGCTAAACTGTCGCGACGGGTTTACGCGGTTCAACTATTCGTTCAATATAAAGATTAGAATACCACACAACACAAAAAGCTATAATATTAAAATTTAAATTTTAGTTACACTTCATTGGAACGCCGCAGCCTAAGCGTTATGTTTTTTTATTATTTATGATTATTCCTGCATGCGTATGCAAGACTGACTGGATGCTATTACACATTATTGTGTTCGACGCATTGAAGTTTTTTCGTAATCTATTAGCATATTTAGCTTTTACTTTTCTATTATTATTATTATTATTATTATTATTATTATTATTATTATTATTATTATTATTATTATTATTATTATTATTATTATTATTATTATTATTATTATTATTGCTCATAAAAGTAGTGGCAGTATCTCTCTAATAATGCTGCCTGGAAGGTCCCCTATTGCGCTCATCATCATCATTGTAAACAGCCTCGAAGAAAGGCGTTTTGCTGAACAAGCACGCAAACGTTATGCCGCGAAACTAAACCTGTGGCTGTGCGCAAACGGGGGCAGCAGGCCAGCTTTGTAAGCGAACATCACGAATAGCACCTCGTCGAGAGGCGTCAAACGAGAGCAGCGATAAGACATCAACATTTAGCGTTGATCAGCGGTTACTTCGATAAACACCCAAGGTCGATCCAAATAGGTCGCGAAGCTTCGGCCGAAAAGCGGCTCACAACCTATTGCCAGCGACGCCAGCAAGGGGAGTTATGGGTGCTGCGAGTGAAGCGCGACTATGTTTGGAGCACGGTGTGGTTTGGAGGGAACAAACACTAATAGCGAAAAACGAAGTTTTTTAAGGGGCGAGGCAATCTTTATGTTTTACAAATGACACTTATTTCCCAAACAATCTTATGTTGGTGCAATGTGTCACGAATGTATGACACTGCTTAATTATTTCTTTTTCTTAGCGCCCCCCGAAGAGATGCGCACGTCATTGTTTTTCAGTGCAGCCCTTGCGGTGCATGGACAGGCGCGCTCGTAAAGCCGTAAAGTTCGTCTGCGATGACACGCCCCCTCATGTGTTCTGGTGCTTCGCACTTGCATGCGTTCTCTGAATTATTGTGGCGAGAATTTGATTTTTGCTGTGCGCGGAGATGCGAGGTGCGTTTCATCGTTGGTGAACGTGTTGACTGCGGTGTTCAACGGGCAATGGGACGAAGCGTCTAACATTTAACGCCGAACGCTTTCCTCGGTACTCGCTGAAACGATGTGGTGTTCAAGGATGAAATATGGTGACCCATCTCTTCTAGATAAGACACCGGGGCAACTGTTCGGAGTAGTGTGCTTGCTGGATTTTCATGGATCAGTATTCCTGCTGCCCGGTTTCCTTCGTGAACCCGCGGTGCCTACTATATTTCCTGTTATCGGTGAGCAGATCGTCAAGTTATCTGTCTCGCTAGAATTCGCATGCCTGTATACGTTACACGTAAGGTTAATTTATCGGAACATAAGGCAAAACATAGTGCACGTAGTATACGCACTTTTTGTACTTATTGCGACACTTGTTGCTCATTGTGTAGGGTGTGATAAAATTGCGTTATTGTGACCATTGAATAATTCTGAAATGTCATCATTTTGGCGTGGCCAGGCGTCATTTCTTCCCGTTAGAACTGAAGCACACAAGCAATGCGCTCTTTAAGGCGCTTGCGCATGTGCGAAGCAAATAAGCAACGCTACAAACACGAGATGTACGCTGCTGCTAACTTTAATCCCGCTGTGGAAGATGACACGAACGCATAATAAAAGCTCAAAGAACAAGGTTTCCTGGTAAAACCAAGGCGAATTAAACGGCGGTACACTTAAGCACCGCTGTTTAGTCATGAGTCGATATTAGTTTAGCTAGCGTTGGCTTCAAGCGCATTCACCAAGGAGTTGCCGGCTCGCTGTAGCGCGAGTCCTTAGCGATCAGGGGCCCAAGAAAACTATTTTGAGGTCAAATTTCGCGCTAAAGGCAACAAAATGGCGTCAATTTTTACCGGATATTGCATCACATCCGCTTTATTTCTTGTTCTACAGGAAGTGTTCCCTTCTCACACAGATGGCGCTAAGACCCATGAGCAGCTGATGAGCAGCCATTTTCTGAACGTATGGGCTTCTATGGAAGCTTCGCTACGAGTTACATTGACCTTGAAACACCTTGTGCACGGCTCCTTTCGAAATGTGTGCAGTGATAGACTGACAGATACAGTGTCTCATTACTCAAAGAGAAACAAACGATGTACTCGAGAAACTTATGCACTCGTTTTTATTGGTATGTTCAGCAACGCAAGCGCAACGTTGTGCAAAGCTTCGCGTCACATTGACTTCGACGTGAACGTTGGATCTGCATAATTTTGCTGCTTCGAAATCGACATTCAGATGGAAGCGGTGGATGCTAAAGCAAGAACACACGCGCGCACACTCTTGGGCAGCGGTCGATTCAGTGAACTATACGTACGCTAACGATGTCTTCACCACAAGCTGACGATGCGTGTGGCGGTGCACCCTTTACAGACTTTCGTAATTATTCCATTTTAGCAAATTTTATAGTTATACTAATCTACTTTTTGTCCCTTTAGCGACAACTTTTATTGAATTCACAACCACAGGGACACACCAGGTGAATTTTAACCGTCATCGTGATGTTTCGTATAATGTTTAAATGGAATACGATTCTCTCGCGCCCCGTGAGGAACAGTAGGGGGCTGCTTTGCACAGCTTTAGACCCGACGTTCAGGAGACCATTCTGGGGTGGGCTGCGAGGGCGGCGAAAGACAATCTCGAGTAGACCCCCCTCCCCCCCCCCCCGCCTTCTCCGGGGTCGAGGTCTGAAAGAAAACAGGCTTCGCAATGGACGCAGAAATGAAAATGAAGCGATGACGTGCTTCTCACAACAGCTTGCCTTTGGCGCCCGACTTTCCCAGGGTAAATGTGGGGAGTGAACAGTTCTTGGAATGCAACACCAGGTGTCCTCGACCGCCATTATCGTCAAAAACCTGCATGGCCATAACCCTGCACATTAAACAATGACAACACAGATCAGACCGGCTATAATGAGTCAGACTTGGCGCCCTTGGGTGATTAAGGAGGCTGTCGTTTTAGCGGTATGGCCGGATATACTGTTCCAGCCTTTGGCTGTATGAAAGGAAAAGCAACGCTGTAAGGTTTTTGTACGGGCACCACGGGAATAAACCGCATTTGAATCGCTGTGACAGGGGATGTGATGAGGTAATGGAATGATGTAGTTATCTGGCGGAGGAGCGTGAAAGAATTTATATGATAAATGTAAAAGCTTGCCACCTTATGGCGAGAGGCTGAGGTGTGCCAGGCTCGCAGAGCGTGGAAAACAAAAACTAGAAGGCTGAAGTGCATGCGCTGCCACACCCCTCGAGGCGACGCTGTTGCTTATGTCATCGAGCGGCAGGCTATTGTTGCACGGTGGCTCCGTCAGAATCGCGCGGCTCAGTCATCGACAGGGCTGAGGAGGCGCAATGCTGCCTGCCTGCCTCTTGATGACGTAAACAAGAACGTCGCGTCGAGAAGTGCGGCTACGTGCTCTTCAGCCTTCCAGTTTCGGTTCCGCGCTCTTTGAGAGCCCTACCACAGATCCGCGGGCGTTCGCATTTTTCTAAATACAAATGGTGATGTGCCCTTTACAGAGAGATAACTTCAATTTGCCACTTACGGCGAGCCCCCTGAGATTAACAGTTCAACAGTTAATTATTGACATTTGTTAATCAGCGACTAATGGTTCCGTCTCGCCTATTGCCCACTGCTAATGGTAAGGAACTGCTCTTTGATTTCAAGATGGTAATTTTTAAATATTATTGAGCGAAAAGAAACCCCAATACACGGCCGATAAAGCTACTAGCCTTACTTGTAGTTGTCTAGCATATTGCTATCGTTGTGAGTGCTTCGCCTTTCGGGTGAATCTGCGACTTCCTTCTATTTAGCTTACGGCGACGCTTTTTAGTGAAAGGAAGAGCGGTTGGCCATATATTAGTCACATCGAAGCTCGGAAGGCTACTTCGAAAATGTGTTTTAGGAACGTGCTTTATTATTCAAGTGCTGCTTGTAAGCGGTCTGAATTAGCTACATGACGTGGCCGGTGGACTCTGTGACCACTATAAAGCAAAGGTTGTCTCCACGTTGGTAGTCTTCTCATTGTGCTTGTGTCTTGTAGTACGGCGGTCTTCACAGGCTTCACCATAGTGCTCACAAAATTCACCTTTTTATTGTTTTTATTACAAAATCTATTCGAATGAGCCTCAGCGCGATGGGCTCTGCATTTTCAATACTGGTAGACGTTCGCAGGTGTAACAGTAAATAAATGTACGAATCATGTTGTCATAAATTTTATTTTCGACTGGAAACTGTGGAGAAGGAGGGAGAGGGCATGCGAACAAGCAGCTTGAAAGGCGCAGATGTCACAGCGGCTGGGCTTCTTCAAAGCGCACCGCTTTTGTTTCTCCTGACTTTCGGGTGAATTAATACTCCCGCGGAGCTTTCAGGTAGATCAACCGGGAAACGTAGCCCTCATTTCATCACCGAGGACTGCAAAATTTGCAGAGATAATGTGGGCTAAGTGCCTTTTGAACGAGGAACATCATGCCACACATTCTTTTGAATCGGGCTGTAGATGTAACCATACGATCCGAAGGTAAACGCAGAATTTCAGCTATCGCCATCCGCCACCATGTAATTTGTGCGTGCAGCCTTACGCGATTTTCTTTGTGTGTAATGTCATAGTGAAGTAAAACCTACTGTTTCTGTTCTGTAAATTTACTCTCTATTTCTTTCGGCATAGACACTAGACAAACTTGCGACGTTTTGGTAGATGCTTTATGCCACAGTAGATTATATTATAATGTTCCAAATGTCTGTGCTATTAAAAATGTATACTTGACAGTTCTAACGGCAATGTTAGCAATATTGCGGGAAAATATCTGGCGGTTTTTTTTTTGCCTCACTTGAGCGACATGGTTTAAAAACAGTATCAACTCGGCGTAAGACTGCGGCCACTTTAGGTATGAACTTTGGTGCGCTGAATGTACTAATCGGCGTTTTTTTTATGTATGCGTCACAACCCGTGAGTGGAATGCAGTCACCGGGCGGATTCCAGGGACTGACGTATCTGTCCCCCGAGACATCCCACGAAAGCACAGACAATTAAGAGCAGGTCCTTTGTTGCACCAGCGAACGTCGTTTGTGATCCGAAAACTGAATCAGAGACCGCAGTCTATGTTTCAATGGAAGCGGACTTGTATAGATGCTACGGCATTTATTTGGGCAGTAGGATTGTCATCCCGTCTATAAAAAAGGAATTCTAAGACATTCGGCGTGTGATTCTGACTAGGATAGAATAATCGCGCGGTTTCCTGTTATCGTAAAGATTGCACGGATGAACCTCAACAGCTGTGCGAAGGTTGAAGTAAATATCAGCAGACAGAAAGCTGTGGAATCCAGAGACGGTTTGATTGTGATGTAGAAGATTATGCGGAACAGCCTGGAGACTTCGGCCCTTGTTAGCTCAAGTTGTTAGACACAGTGTCCGACAGTGAGAGGACGGACATGTTCTCGCATACAAAATAAAATTTGTCATTAAAGCGTGACATCTTTGGCTGTCGCCGCGACAGCAAGCACGCATGGAACGAATTCCTTTTCCACATACTCAGGATTCAGAACAGTTGCTTGATTGCTCGCAGCGTCACATGTAAAATTAGCTTCGAACGAATGCGTCGTGGTTTCACTGCATGTAGTGCGGCGGAGCATAAACGCAAAATTTGATTATGTTCTGCGGTTATAACTGTAGAATACGATCGATATTACCAAATCACGTTGTAAACTAAATTATAACGAGCCCGACGCGGAGCAGCAACGGCAAATATACGTCGACTTTAGACTGCGCCCGCGCATGTGAGCTCACTTACGGATTTCTGACGAATGAAAGAGAGTCATTTGGCGAGGTTTGACGGGTATTGAAATTTCGTCTGGTTCGGTCTGTCAGATCACTTATTAATGGAAATGACGGCTGTTGGTCAGGGTGACCTTGCAGAGGTTATAGGATCTCAGAAGCGGCTTCAATGATAAGAATATGACATGCGCGGTAACAACTGCTCCCGGCAGCGCTCAATCATCAAATGCAACGTAGTGTGCCTGTATTAATGCTTGCATGCAAGTACAGAGTCGCTTATACGCAATGTTGGCGCCTCAGAACAGCGACGCGTGCAGTGTTCGCACAATGCATTGGAGAAGTGTTCACTCATTAAAAATGACTCGGAACATGCGCAAAAAAGTCAGCCAGCCGTTTGTTAATGCTAGCGTTGCCACTCCCCTCCCTTCGCCCCCAATCTCATGCTGTTTAGCCCCGCACAAGTGTCGTATAGTGGCCTTGATTGTTCACACACAATAACATTGTTCGGAAGCTTCCGTTTACTTTTGCATAGCACCGCGAAAAGAAAAGCAACAGAGAGGACTGATATAGGTATATTAGCTAGCTATACCTGGGTACGCTACAGATAGCGCTTCGTGAGGAAAACTCTTACGAATACATTAGAGGAGATTATTCGCCTATAATGGGCGAAGCAGTTCCATCTCGTGGCCAGCGTCATGACATTAAAGCTTTCGCGTGCGAACCAGATGTAACGGCAACAGCCGAGGGGAATCCACGTGTTCGCTCATAAATACGTTATGAGAGAGTTCACAAAGCGTTTATGTAATTTACAACGTGTCGATGCCGTATATAGACGTGTAGTAAGTACTTAATCACGGACGTTGCCTCTAGCAAGTGTTTCGGTTTTATTATTCACAACTATAGTTGTGAATAATGCGTACGCTACAGATAGCGCTTCGTGAGGAAAACTCTTACGAATACATTAGAGGAGATTATGCGCCTATAATGGGCGAATACTCCGCGCATGTGAGCACACTTACGGATTTCTGACGAATTAAAGAGAGTCGTTTGGCGAGGTTTGACGGGTATTGAAATTTCGTCTGGTTCGGTCTGTCAGATCACTTATTAATTGAAATGACGGCTCTTAAAAAATTGTAATGCGGCCAGGCACAGAAAGAAATCCTCCTCTTTTGCGTGTAGCGCATATATAGTAAGCACCCACGCCTCGCCGCACGTGTGTCGAGTTACGCAACACGCTTCGGCCATAATATATTCTACAAGAAATTTCGAAAATGGCGTTAGTGCATGCGGGAGCTGCAGCTATGTGACGGTTCAGCCAGCATAGGAGCAATGAATTTGCCCGAACTTTGTATTTTTGACTTTAAATGGGGCTTTGCAAATTTGCGAATGGATCAAGACAGCTAGTTCGTAGAAAATTGAAATGCCGAATAAAGAGCGCTGGCAGCAGGGCACGAGGAAACGAAAACACGGGATATCGTGTCCTATTGTCTGCGGCATTTCTTCGGTATGTTAATTAATCATATTCAATAAAATATTGCATTATGAATGCAACAATTGTCGACGTTTATCCATACGGGCACGGGTGCGATTGCTGTATGCGTTTAGCTGTGATCTGAAACCTTAGAACGATAAATAAAGATAAAAAAGAACGCTTCGAGAACGTATCGTTCGTACACTTTACCCATGATAGCTGAATGACAACAACGCCACATCTTCTTCTATTAGTTATTTCAGGAAATTGAGTGGCTCCTACGATTTCGCCGATGGAATGCAACTGCCTCGCAATAATGGATAGAACATCCGACTTTCATCCGGAATTTAAGGCCAGACTCAAACATTGTTCGGTGACAAGGAATCATTTTCTGTACAGTGGGTAGTTTGTGATGGCATACCGCCCAGCCTAAGGAACGCACTGTGTTCAGGCCCGTGTGTGAGCCTTAGAGTTTATGGTTATCGCCGTCGAAACAAATGAGATGCTTCTACTTCCGAGGTTCTTTGTCATCCTGGGCGTTACGGGATATAAACGTCCTAACAATGCTTCGACCATGACGCGAACTCGGTGGAGGTCATGTGACCAAAATCGTGCAGGCGTCTCGCCGCATGGGCCCCTCTCCGCTTCCTCAATAGCAAAGAAGGTAACGACAGCTTTAGCTTCAGCGTTCCAGCAGGCACAGCACCGGTATAGGCCTCCCAGAACAGAAGCCACCATGCAGGCGCTCAGCACGTTCGGACAGCGCAGGGAAGACCTGACGCCATGGCGATCTTCTCTTTATTGCAGTTGACACGTGCAAAGGAACTCTCTTCTGTCATAGTTGACAAGTTTATACGATTGAAACTGGTAGCTATACCAGACAGCCATGTATGGCTTGTCGTCATTTGGCGTTCACAGGAAGGAAATAACGACGTGCTCTGAGCTCTGGCAAGCGCAATATGAGGTATAAAATAACACGTAGAATGAATTGAACTTCGTGATCAGTTTCCAATCCCAGCATATGAGCTATGCCTGCACAATTACCTATAGCACCTGCAACTTTGTAATGCAAACATACGCCCTAACGCTTGCAACCCCCCCCCCCCCATTTTTTTTTCACGATGCCACGGCACATGCGTCCTTCTACTAACGGAAAATACTGGTTGTCCCGGCTCCTACCTTAGCCCTACTGAAACGGCGGAGGGCTGCACAGGAAAACGAAAAAGGCGGATTAAAGAACTAAGCTAAATATCTAAACAATTTAGTTTAGACATTTAGCTCAGTTCTTTAATTGCAAACGTTAAGACATAAGTTGTATTACAATGTTGAAAGCTCAGCTTAGCTGAATAAAAGGTCACCATTAATTATTTATGAAGTTTATTGCTTCGCCAGATAATCCACAGAAAAGAATGTAAGTGCTTATTTAATAATCTGTCGTACGATTTTTTTTCCGTGCGACACTTTGTATAACACTTTGTACAAGACTGAGATACTATACCTTGAACAGAAGATGGGATATAGTTATTCCTCGTTTTCTTTTTTCATGCTTTTCTTTCTTCCTTGCGGCCCGCCACGGTGGTCTAGTGGTTATGGCGCTCGACTGCTGACCCGAAGGTCGCGGGATCAAATCCCGGCCGCGGCGGCTGCATTTTCGATGGAGGCGAAAATGTTTGAGGCCCGTGTACTTAGATTTAGGTGCACGTTAAAGAACCCCAGGTGGTCGAAATTTCCGGAGCCCTCCACTACGGCGTCTCTCATAATCATATCGTGGTTTTGGGACGTTAAACCCCAGATATTATTATTATTATTCTTCCTTCCTTGCGTTCGTTCCTTTCACTGCGTGCCGAATAGTCTGCGTGCTTTTTTTAAAACACTGTCGTTCTTCCTCTTCCCTTTGTAGCTTTTCATAAATAACACGTTGTGCCATAGTAACCACGTATTTTTTGTTTTTGTTTTTATCAAGGCGTGAGGGAGAGGGTAAGGGGCGAGGTTACCGCATACAAAAGTTATTGGCAACTACATCATTACTTTTGATGCCGAAACGTAGAAAACTTGTATTTTTTGCTGCGCATCGCCGCTGAGAGAATGAAGCAAACATTTAAGATCAAAGTTGTCGGATCAGTGTTTGCGTGATGTAAAGTTTTCAATGAGGAGCAGTGACCACGTCTCTGTGGTTAAAAAAAAAAACAACCAATCGCAAGGTTTCTTTCCTGCTTTTCGCGATTACTGCAGGAGGTCACGATTTGGGCCCTTCGTGCGCAGTCGTACAGTTCAAGCGTTTCATTTGCTAAGTGCGTGCGTTTTGCCGGTTGACCGACTCATATCCTGCGGTGTACCTTGTATAGCAGAAGGACCCTTGTAAAATGGAAATGCATTCGCGCCTCGCCCTTTTACACGACGCAGGTGTCTGAAAATAAGCTCACGCAATTTAGCTTCTTTCTTCATGTTATGCTAACGCTGAATGCGCGCCCAGCGCTCTTAGTTTTCTCGCTTTATTTTTGGGCAACAGCGCCACGCCCGTCAGGATTTCATTAATCTCCACCATGGACCTTCATCGCCGTGAGCTTTGTGCTATTTCTTTCTCTTTTCTGTAGTTCTAGGGTTCTGTGTTTCTTTATACGCTGTCAGCAACATAGCAGGGCTTTCGTTTCTCACAGCAGCCGCTCGTGCGTGCTACCGCTTGGCCAAGGGTGTGCGGTCACTGGACTTACGCGAGAAGGGCCCAAATTATTTGCATGAACTGAGTTCAGCTACTCGGAGAACTTCCTCTACAGGCGTGGTGCACTATATATATATATATATATATATATATATATATATATATATATATATATATATATATATATATATATATATAATTCGTATTTTCCCGCGCATTGAACTGAGCGCGATGTGAACGGACTTCATGAGCTCAGTTTTCGATACGTTTAAAATTTGTGGACCTCACGCGCCGCGCAAATCGACTTAAACGAAGCTTTCTTTGGACTTTGCGTGGAACACTGTTCTTGGTTTGCGTCCGTTTGCAGGTACAGACCACAAGACGAATTCGGACAGGTTTTTCCCCCGTAAAACCGCCACTATTCACCGCTATACTGCATGTAGTCAAAGAGAATAGCTCCAGCTCTGGGCTCTTGTGAACCATCGTGCAAGCAATAGCTAACATTCAGTACCCGCAGAGGAGGGAAAACGTCGCTCAAAAAAGCAAGAAAAAAAAAACGAGACACGAAGCTCGCAAGTGGTATAAAATGTCTCGTGATGTGGAACCTTAGTGACTGCAGTTTACTTCTAGCTCTCACCCCAGTAAGAACCAGTCATAAAAAAAGGGGATTACTTATCTGAAGTAACAGCGTTCCTGAATGTGACAAAAGAAAGTTAGCATAGTGAAACTATATGCGGTAAGCATATATATCGCGTCATAACGTGTCAATCACTTCGCAATTACTGCATATAAGTAACCTTTCACTATACGAATATACACTGCATTTGGTCGCTCGTGTATGTCGTCTCCTTTTGTCCTGTTCAAAAGCGCTGTTTCTTCGCATACAGGTACGCATCCAACGGCTCAAGCTGCCACACTGTACAATTATTACTTCTAACTTCTCTATGCACCTACCGCAAGCAACTGCAAAGTCGTAGCGTTGCACGTTATTTGTCAATTGAGCCGCAATCCAATGGATATTGTACGAGGATAAATTCCGTTCAGTGCGGAGCCAAACTTTATTGCTAGTCGCGCACTGCCGTAATGCGCGCAAATAAAATTTCTTGCGTCACTTCCGTTGACTTTCGATGGTCACATTCGGAAAATAATGGCATGTATAGTGTTCTACGAATTTATTTTTCTGTCTAGCGAAGTTAATTTTATGAGATAGAAGAGAAATGCCATGTATCGCGCACCTCGGGTTACTTAATGAGACGCTATATCTCTGAAATTTTGGCTTGTATCGGGTCATTCGGTGGCATTTCTTTCTCACACCCTTACCTCTTCCTTCATTCCTTCCTTCCTTCCGTTATGCATATTAATGGGATCATACTTGCCTGTCGGGTGGTGCCAGCTTCACCTGGCTCCACTGGGAGAGATTGAATATATGCCAAGTAAGCTTTCGCGCGGCTCACGCTTGCAGTCGTTGATCGCTGGACATAATCGGGCATTGCAGTAAAAAAAAAAAAAAAACAAAGTCGATCCACTGCCACAGGGTTCGTTTGTGAGCTTCTCACCACATAAATATGCGCACTGGAAAACGGACAAAATGCGAAATTTTCTTCACCGCCGATAAGGCCGCGCCTGGTGGCCGTGAAATTGCTTCCTATGTGCCAAATGATCGAGGCAGTGACCTGTGAAGCAAGACGTGAAGAGAGAGGTGAAAAATATGTGTGCGTGTGCGTGCGTGCGTGCGCGCGCGCGCTCGCGCGCGTGTGTGTGTGTGTTTGTGTGTGTGTTTGTGTGTGTGCGTGTGTGTTCACTGCGTCTCGCATATTCGCATATTCGCGAATGCTTGATTGTCTGCTACCGTTGCCGCCATTGTAGGGGAGCGAGCTGCTTACACCTTCCATGTGGTCGTGTGAGAAGTCCTATTCCAGATCATAGAAAGAAAAAGCCTTGGCTAGAAAATTCTGAGGAACGCTTCGCGGTTATCTTGCACACGAGCCCGAGATCAGTCTGCGCGCATGCCTAGTGCACAACAACGTGTATGCTGACAACAGCGTGTGCAGTCCCCACACATTGAAATGCGATAATTAAGCCTAAACAATGCCCGTACTTTTGTTTCTATCGCCTTCAGTTCGTGTTATATCTGCGTAATTTTGACTGAAACATCTGCATAAGCGGAAACATTATTTCTAGCATCAATGTTCGTAACGACATAACGCGGTGATCTCGAGCAATTGCGCATACCAGTCGCCATACTGACAGTTTTGATGTCGCATTTAAACCTGTAAGAGTGTACTAGTTTCTGCAAAGCAGGATGGTTCAGCTCAGAGAGAAGGAAGAATGGAGGAAATGCTGCAAGCTTAGCCCCAAAGAAAGTCTTGTTAGCGGTGGTCAGTGGTTAGAGCGCCTGTCTCCATTGGGGGAGGCACTGAGTTTCAACTTCCCAGTGCCTCCCACATTGGATTCCCAGTGCCGCCGGGCACCCAGCGGTTTCTCTAATGTAGAAAGAGAGGCACCTCGCCCTGGTGCTCGGTGTTGTTGCTACTCGTTTCTTGAGAAGGTGGTCTCTTCTTTCCGCTCTCCTTTTCCACTCTCCTTCCCCTCCCCTCAACGCCGCTGAGCCGTGCTCCATTATGGGTTGCAGAAACAAGTGTCTTTCCTATCCTCAAACCACTACTCAAGTTTACTGCCTTGCACGCGGGAAAGGGAATCGAAAGTGAAAAGAAATAAAAGACAAGTAAACAGAAAGGCTAACCGGCCTGCAAAAACGCGAAGCGGCACGAATTTCTGTCACAGCCTACTTTCCAGGTGCGACCCTAGAAAGCGAATTAGCGCACTAACTGCTTTTAGCGCCGACGTCCGCATACTGCCCTATTACAATTTTTTACCGATACTTCATCGTCGTCTTTTCAGTTCCTTTAACGGTAGAGCTGCACTTGCATCTTTTAACTGGAAAGTGTATGGGCAAATACACAGCGCGTGCGCATTTTTCCGTCATCGACGTAAGTGTTTCAGGTAGTGATATAATAATTGTTGGGGTTTTACGTCCCAAAACCACCATATGATCATGAGGGACGCCGTATTGGAGGGTATCCGGAAATTTTGACCATCTGATGTCCTTTAACGTGGACCTAAACGTGCACGTTACCTTTAACGACGTGCACTTTTAACGTGCACTATCGATGCACCGTTAAAGGTGCATCTGATGCACCTTTAACGTGCATCTAAGTACACGGGCCTCTATAGCATTTCGCCTCCATCGAAATGCGGCCACCGCGGCCGGAATTTGATCCCGCAGCCTTCGGGTCTTGCAGGTAGGCTTGTTGGCCATTTTAGTAAGAAATGTGTGTGATCTAATCACAGATAGCATAGCAAAGTTTCAAATGGACAGTATGTTGGGCACGTTGGTAATCCATACTTGAATCCACAGCGCGAAACTATCGGACGAAATAGCGAAGACACACGGGAAAACGCTGAAAGCCCACAGAACTGCAGTCGGATACAACTTAAGAAGTCCGGAGCGGTCTCGCCCAGATGACCGAAGTGCGGCGGCTAATCGCCTCTACAACTGAATAAATAGTCCCGCTCATGCACTCGGCAATGCTCGCTGAAGGCGTGGTCACCAGCCGTTGGGCTCAAGACGTCAGTATGAAGTACGCGCCCATTGGGGCACGCTTGTGTGCATCCGCCTTTGAGGAGTAAAAATACCGCAGACTTCTAAAGTTGTGACCGACCGAATTTCGACATGGATCACCAACGTGCCCAACATACCATCCTTTTGAAGCATATTACTATTCTCTTGGGCTCTTTTTCATCCTCAAAAACACTTGTGCGTGTGTCTTTGCTGTTTGGTCCTGTAGTTTCGCATTGTGAATTCCAGTGTATCAAATATTGTTTTTATTTTTTTACGCCGTTGCTGTCCATGCGGAAGATTGAATATATAGGCGACTCCTCGCGAATGTGCTTTGAGTTGCAGAAGGCTAGTGCAAAGAGATAGTGTCGCCGATTCAAGTCGAGCGGCTGAGTTAGTTTTAAAAGACCGTATCAAAACGCATTTGCCGTTGCTGTTTCGTCAGCGCGATTGTTTCGACTGATAAACTTGAGGGGACAGGCCAGTAGTTGACAAAGTACTACGTTTGGTTTTTGTTCGGTTTATTCAAGGCAAAATAGATAAAAATTGCCTTGGGGGACACAGCTAAAGGCTGAGTAATTGCCTGACTAAGTCATGTCGCCCTGGCAGCAAAGCGGCTACAGGAAACACACTAGTAAGCACTAAAAGCAGGAAACACCATAAAAGTACGTATTATTCTGCACGGGTTCCAAGATGAAACAGAACTGCCAGCAGAGGGCACAAAAATATAAACAGAGCTCTAAAAAAATATAGAGTGACACAAGACTAGCGCTTACTGCCAACTGCTTCGGTTTATTGTGAAAGCGCGCCAATATACCTTGAAAGGGGATACACAGGGGCGGGGCATATTGGTGCGTTTTCACGACAAACCAAATCAGTTGGCACTCAGCGCTAGTCCTGTGTCTACTTGTCCGTGTTTCCATTTGCGTTGTTTTCCCTATGGATACGTAGCAATTGGCTCGCATTCAGACGCTACTATGTTAGCATTAACTCTTCGCAAGCTTCAAGTAACTTAATCAGCAACACGCCTCAGCAACGCCTCCGGGCTTCAAATTCCGTACTCGGCATTCCTGCTCTGACTTTGATGTATGGAAAGTTTTGTTGATAAACGAGCGATGCGACGGCGACGACAGGCCGAGCCAGAAGGAGCCCGTAATGCTCATTTGGAAGTGGCAGTCGAAGCGAAGCGCTGAATGGGGGCTGCAGAAACAGAGCAGGAACATCGGTTAGCATCGGAGGCTGAAGCTTCGTGGCGTTCTTCAGGCGTCTAGTTGGTTAGTTAAAGTAGTTAAGGGTCACGAAAAGTTGACACTAGCGCATTTTCATCAAATAAGCCAAGTGATCGACCATGATTTGTTTTGTGGCCAGTACACCGTTTGTATGGGTGCTGCAGTGTAGTGGGTCGTTATCTCATTCTTATAAAGTGCTACGGTAGCTCACCGCTTGTTGGTGTTCTCGCTTAGTGTGTTAGACACACTGGGAACCGGTGAATTCGCGTGGAATTGCCAAACGTGCGTACGTAATACTGTATGTAGCAAACTTATGTGTCCATGCGAGCCTATTGAGGCCACGTACATATTTTTTTCTTCTTAGACGTTGCCGCCTTACTAGTAGATACGCTGGTGAGGAACAAGATATGTTGTGAGCAGCCTCTGTCTCTGGTGAACGTGCAGAATTTCGGGAAAGTGCAAATGCTAATAACCGTAACAAAGCTAATATGACTTTAGTCTCGCCAAACCCTCATTCATCGCTTCCTTCATGATGAACTTTATTCTGGGCGCGTTAGTCACTCTGAGTGGACGTACCTCGGTGAACGGCACTTGCAGATTTTCGTTTGCCAACATAATTACGCCCTAGTGCGCCTATGGTAAACCACACGTGTGCACTTTGCAAGGGACTCTCATCTCTGTGCGTACTGGTGGAAATGAACAAAGGCGCCCAAACTTCAAGTCGACAAGGCAATCTGTGTCGCGACGCGCCACTCATCACCGTTCGCTCTGGTGCCGCCGTTGCCAACCGAAGAAGTCGGCTGTTTGACCTGTCCTCAGCTTGTCATGTCTTTGTCACCGAACTCGGGGGCAGCCAGCGGCTTATTAAGGGAGCATCGTCTTGCGCTGTCCTATAGCGGTGCCCCTGCCACCCACCTATGTGTCGAACTTTCACTCGAACCTTGCACAGTGGCGTGCGTGGTGAAGCGGGCGACGACCTCGACGGCGCACGCGCAGCCATACGTTCGGGAGCGTTTCGGCGAGGGCTGCGCGCCGCGTGTCGTCGTGTGCTCAGGGAACACACCGCCGATGTCGTTGTCGTCGTCGTCGTGCTCGTCGTCCGGGGCGAATGTTTAATTAAGCGCCTTATTGTCTCGCCTCGTCGGCGAACGGGGGGAGGAACGGCCTATATATCCGCCGAGATGAGGAAACTTGTTTGCCGACCGCGCCGACCGACTCTCTCCCGCTTCCGTGCGCAGTTCCTTCTCCCGGCCAATCAGCGTTGAGCAGTTTCGACGATCTCCTTGTTCCTCCTTGCGCCAGCTCCGGTGACCGGCTATAAGGAACCTCGCTCCTCCATATTTAACGTAGCCTTCCCCTCGCTCGAGGCCCGGACAAGGGTTTAAAGGAGGAGGGTCAGAGAGGAGGAAGGGAAAACGGCTCCTGTCCTGAGCGAACAAGGACGCTTCAAAGTAATGAGGGTCGCGTTTCTCATTATCTGCGCCTACGTCAACAAGACGTGAAAGGACAAAAGTTGGTCATTGTGTATTAAACGGGAGTGAAGACTACTATGGAGTGTTAATGCGGCGGGTCTTTCTACTTTCCTACATTTCTATATCTTACGACAAAGCCGCTTCGTCGAAATTGGGAATCGTCTAGAGAAACGATAAGCCGGGTGACTTCCGTTTTCGTATATATTGCTTTTCTTGCAGTGGTTATTAAACGCCCAGTTGTCTTTCTTGTGAAACTTAGGCAGGTCCAAAGCGTGGACACAAAGAATCACAGAGAAGCTACAGCATTTTAGTGTCTTCGTGCCGGGCATACGTCTTCACTTAAGCTCAAGCATTCTCCATGAAAGAAAGCCATACTTTAATTGTAAGAATATTTATCTCAGTGGATTCGAAAGCATGCTCACCACCGCAGCGTTTCAGCGCTGAATTTCCCAATACGGGTCCCAAGTAGCTGGCCTCTGTGGATCTACAGATAAATGCACAGCGGTCTAGATGCTTTGGCTGGCTATATCTTATAGACGCTCTGAGCTTTGTTATCTTTGTTATTTCACGTGCATTGCATGGCGTTTAAAGAAACAAACAGACGCGCCACTGCGCTTGAAAAAGCCAAGCGAGTGACGTATGCATAATGGCGATCGAGAAGAGTGCACATTTGCTCTGACAAACGCGTTCACGAAAATGGAAAATTGCAATCCCCCGCTTTGGCGGCAGGTGACTTTCTTTTGGTTCTTTTCATCAGCCTTCATCCACCTTGCGGGCTTCCGCAGAACTGATTTGCCGCAAATGCGTTTACACAAGCACTTAC
Organism: Rhipicephalus sanguineus; assembly: GCF_013339695.2. NCBI lineage: Eukaryota > Metazoa > Arthropoda > Arachnida > Ixodida > Ixodidae > Rhipicephalus > Rhipicephalus sanguineus. Next base: position 199,221,390 of record NC_051176.1, on the reverse strand, counting down.
AAACTCCACAGCGCGTTCATGCGATTTGCGATGTGTTGACGCCGTGTTAAGAAATGTAAAAAGAATAATAATTTACTGGTATCCTCTTTTACATATGTTTCGAGCTTATTTTCATGACACGGATAATCTGGCTGCGCACAATGTCGTCATTATCATTCCGGTGTTTTCAATATCAGACTCGTCGTCTCGATTCACGCGAAACGTGGCGCGTCTAATCGCGTCTGCTTATTCGCTGTCGCGCGTTGGGCACCAATGCCTGAATTTTCTGGCTCTAAATATCTACGAAACACACGCAGAATAGTGCGCCAAGTAATGAACAGATAAAATTATGCGGCTTTACTTTCCGAGGCCACCATGTGATAATCGCACTCTGGATTATTTTTTGCCGTCTGGGGTTTTTAACGTGCGCCCATACCTGTACTAAGGCGTTTTTCATCTCGTCCCCATCCACATGTGGCCGCCGCGACTGGGATTTCATATTACGATAGCAGAATATTACTGGTATTACGTTGGGCGAGTTGGAGGATAGCTTCACGAAAGGTTTCTGGCGCAAACTGAGAGTCAAGAGAAAAAAAAAGGAATGACAATAATAAGACGGCATAGGACTGCAGACTTTCCGCTATAATTTATTTTCCGTACACCACACAAATGTACCGATTTTCAGGAGGCCTGCGAACGGGCGGAGGGCCGCGGTCTTCCAGTACAGGCGTGGGCGCGGCCAGCAACTGCGGCGGAACCCCCTTCGGGGGTTGTCTGATCGGGGTTCTCCAGGACCAAATAAAGTTCATTTCATCATCATCATCAGAAACGCGCACGCAGACAGGGCGCAGCACGTGCAAATTGTCTCGTGCTTCGCAGCGCGATGCTATCTGCTAAGCCACCACGGCATGGTCTTTCAGTTGTCTTATACTGCATGTATGTCAAGACGGCATCAAATGCTCCTCCCATTCCGTTACTTCAAGGAAATTGCCATTGGTTAGAACTCAGTCTAATGAGTTCGAAGCTCATGGTGGGGGTTTATGCTTTTTGTGTCTTTCTATGACAAATGGTTCTTTGATGACAGACGGAATGCCAGAAAGGTCCATTTGTGAACCGTAGAATGGCTATACCCTATACATGATGGCTGGCCAATTTTGCCTGTGGAATAACGCTTTACGTGGATATATATATATATATATATATATTAGGGGTGTGCGAATATCAAATTTTTCGAATACGAATCGAATACGAATATCCACCTTCGAATATCGAATCGAATATCGAATATCAAAGGAAAAATGCCTCCACAGTAACGATATTTTATTTAACATGTAGCTTTTTGAAGAAAAAAAACATTAACAGCCTGACTGGCAACACAACATACACTGCTATCTCCAGAACACAATGTCCAGGCTAGCACAATGCACATCACGGCACATTGAAACTAATGACTACATGTTATCATGAAGAAATACGAGTTGCTCCACATGATGAGGCAGCAGGCGCTCCCTTGTAACAGAGACAACCCCCCCCCCCCCTGCCACTGAAAAGGCACGCTCGCTTGGAACAGAAGTGGCTGGTATAGGCAGTTACACGGGGCAAAGCTTTGCCAGAGTGGGGTATCTGAAGGTGCCTACAGTCCGCCACCAGTCACATGGGTCACTGTCTTTCTTCAGAAGTGGTCCCGCATTGTGAACGAGTGGTAGTGCGGCACGTTACGGCCGCATAATATTGAAAATGTACGGTTACATGATCGCCAACAGCGCTGCACGTCGGAGATGCACCAGCAATAAATCATACGTATTGGGGCGCTCGTCGCAGGCAGATAGCGTGCCTCCGTGTACTTACGATGTTTATCGGTCCTCTCGGCAACGTTTTTAGCGATACGAACGCAGCAGAAATGTGGAAGACGAGTTATTTTATGCATGATAATCGAATCGCATATTCGAATTTTTCGAATATTCGAAACTTTTCGAATACACGATTTTCGAATCGAATACGAATATTTCGAATGTAATATTCGACGAATATTCGAAACTTTCGAATATTCGCACACCCCTAATATATATATATATATATATATATATATATATATATTGTAGGGGTTCGTGGCTGTCTGCTCCAAAGAACGCCGTCGGAGACTGCTGCGCGACTAGAACCTCATTTATTTGTGGAAACAAGCTCGAACTGTTGGGCAAAACTACCGGCCCCTATAGCCTTGGCCCCGGCGGGGCGCACTCCACGTGCACGAGCACTCTCCGCAACAGTCTGTCGGCCACTCCCCCATGGCTGTCCATGGTCCCTTCTTATATGTTCCTCCTGACGCGTGGACCATGCGCACTGCTGTCGGATCATGCCTCGTGTCGTAGCCATTAGGGGCGAGGGGGCTATATATATATATATATATATATATATATATATATATATATATATATATATATATATATATATATATATATATATATATATATATCATTAACGCTTTCAGGTATCGCTAATGAAACAAGTCGCTGTTCATGTCAAGCTTCAGCGGTGTATAAACGTCCGACAAGTTAAACTGTATAGGGCGGAGTCCTGACCTAAATAATGGGCCAGAGCAAGGACAGATTTTAGATGAGTGCTGCTTTTACCTCCGCTATACGCTGCCTCACATACGGGGGTTGTTCAGCGACTTTTCATTAACGCGCACCGCAAATAAGGATGGATGTATCAGTGCGAGTGCTTTCGTCGCTTCGCTTGTGTACACGGTTTCGGGAATAAACATTGCCTCTTCGCAGAACTCCATCACGTCGGAGTAAATTCATCCACACGATAAAGGAGCCACACGCGAACTGAACAGGCTAGATTTGTGAAGACGCTCGAATTAAGCGCGTCCCCTGCAGCGTTGGGTTTCACCATGCATTAATATAGCGTGACAAGTGAAAGCGGTTGGGTCAGCTGGGACGGGGGACAGCACTGATGGTTGCTGCCATGCCAGGACCGTACACCGTGCACACAGAGCCATATGTAAACAGATAAAGTGTCATCTGACGGCCCGAAAACCGGGGGACGCGTCAACGTCGTTGTTGTGGCTCTGAGAAGGACGGTCCGCGCTCGTGGGTCGTTGCGTGGAAAGCTATCCGTCTGGCTGGTGCACACGGTGCCGGTGCCAAGGCCGCAGGGGCGGGGGTCGAACGCTCGCACGGCTGTTTGCGTGAGACAGTGCTCATGAACCGCGCTTATGCTTTGAGTCCGACACAGATGACCAATCTCTCGGTATACATCAGCGGGAAGTCGAAACCCTTCGATTCCTTATTATCATATAAGTCTCTTCGAGCAACTGCTCCGTATTTATACTAACTCGCATTATGTATACGCAAAGAGCAATGAATGTATCCTGTCTAAGCACGTTCCACCCGACGATAAACGTATCGACCCACAACATATACGGAACTGAACCATTCCCCGGAGAAAGCCAGGTTTAGAAAGAGACACGATAGTGTAGGGATGCTCACGGTGCGAACAACGATTCTCCCAGAAAGTGCAGCGTGGGGCTCTGAAGAGAGTACGACTGCGGCCCCGGGAGAACATGCAGGACGCAATCAGAATGCGGCTAGTTTTATACGTAAGTAGTTTTTTTATTGTTGTTCTTACGTACTTACGTGCGCTGTACATGACAAAAAAAAAAAAAACAAACACACAGCATATCCACGGGGTGAATGATGATGAGTGGGGCGAAGCTCCGGAGGGAATTATCGGTAAACCGTGAAACTCTTCCGTGAAATTCTGCCAGTACATCATATAAAGAGCGTGAAACACCGTGTATATATTAAACATCAAACTTTTATTGTACAGTTGGTTTACGTGGTCCCTTCATTATCACCGCTTTGTGATCGGTGAAATGCAGGGAAAGTGTCCGCTCCCGAGCGAAAGAGAAAGCGCGCCAAGAGCGCGAGTGCCTTGTCTGCCTCCATCCGGCGACTCCGAGCGAAAGAGAAAGCGCATCAAGAGCGAGCGCCTTTTACGATCGCAGGCATCCAATGACATGCGCCATTCGCATTATACAAGCGCCATCTGTCATCTTTAAACAGCAACTCTGGATGAATGGATGGATGCTATGAGCGTCCCCTTTATAACGGGGCGGTGACATGTCTGCCACCAGGCTCGAAGAAGAAAATAAAACTTCCTTGTTTCATGTTGGCCTAATACCTTATCTACATTGATTAAATCTATGTTATTATACCAAAAAGATATAAATTCACGGTCCATCTCTCTGCCTCTTAAGGCAGAATGACCTTAGTTTTCCCCGTTATTTATTTTGGTACTTTATCCCTACTTTTCTGCCACCAATACTCTAACCGTCTCTTACTTATTTCTATCGCGCACGTGTTCGGCTTTCCATTGTTGTCCCTAAAACCCAAGGCTTCATGTAGACTCGTGCCCACACGTATACCTGGGTGAATATCGCCACAATCAATCAGTACATGTTCCATCGTTTCCTTAGTTCCCCCGCAGCACGTACATTGTTCTTCTTCGTTACTGAATCTCGCTTTATAACTACGCGTTCTAAGGCAGCCCGACCTTGCTTCAAACAGAAAAGCGCTTCCCCTTGAATTATCATAAAACCTTTCCCTCCTTATTTCTTTTTTTCCCTTTCGGTAGTTACTCAGAGCCGGCTTCTTTTCCATCGCTGTCATCCAATAAGTCCTCTCCGCCTCTCTGACCTTCCGCTTAATGCTCCTTGTTGCCATATCGCCCGCACTGCTAGCCGTATATTTACTGGTGAGCCTCCTAGTTCTTTTTCTCCACTGCGTGTCGACGCTTTTTCTATACAAATACCTGAAAACCTTCTCTGCCCATCTACTTTTCTTAATTTTCCTCAGCCTCTCTTCGAATCTCATTTTGCTCTGAGCTTCCCTCACTTCAAAGCCTGTCCATCCCATATCGCCCTTTACAGCCTCATTTGTCGTCTTCCCGTGAGCGCCCAACGCGAGGCGTCCCACCGTCCTTTGATTTACATCCATTCCTGATTGTACCTTTGACTTCATGCACACGACTGAGTTCCCAAATGTAAGCCCCGGGACCATCACACCCTTCCACAGCCCTCGAAGCACCTCGTACCTGTTGTATCCCCATAAAGCTCTGTGCTTCATAATTGCAGCATTCCTCTTTCCCTTTGCTACCGATGATTTCTCTTGTACGTACCTCCATATATCTATCCCCCTCATTTACCCATACTCCGAGGTACTTGTACTCGCTTACCCTCGGTATTTTTTGGCCCTGTATTAAGACCGTATGGTCTCCGTGATCATTGAATACCATCAATCCACATTTTGTTGCACTAAATCCTAGTCCTAGAGCCTCACACTCCCTTCCGCATATATCTGCCAGTCGCTGTATATCATCTTGACTGTCCGCAAATAAGACAATATCATCAGCATAAAATAGGCCTGGAAGCTTCTGCTCAACCATAGTGCCGACCTGTTTGTGTGACAAATTAAATCCAATGTTGCTACCTTCTAGCGCTTTTTCCATCCTCACCATGTACAGCATGAATAACGGCGGGGACAAAGGACATCCCTGTCTCAGCCCCTTGCTAATTTCAACGCTGTCCTTGCTACTTATTTCTTCCCATTCTATACAAACTGTATTTTCTCGGTATATTTCCCTCAAAAGCTGTATACAGTCGTCCCCTATGCCTACTTCTTTCAATATATGCCACAAAATTTCCTGATTAACGTTGTAATACGCCCCGGTGATATCTAGATAAGCTACGTATAAGGGCCTGTTTTCTATTTTTGATATTTCTATACACTGGGTAAGAACAAACAGATTATCGTCTAACCGCCTGTCGATTCGAAATCCATTCTGAAGTTCTCCCAAAATATCATTTTGTTCTACCCACGCTTCTATTTTTAATTTTGCCTGCATCGCCAACCTGTATAGCACAGATGTAATGGTTAGTGGTCTATACGAGCGAATGTTATCCTTTTCTCCTCTGCCTTTATAGATTAAGTTCATTATACTTTTTCGCCAACTGTCTGGTATTTCCCTCTCCTGTAAGCACTTTTCTACGGCTTTCAGCAGGGCTTCTTCAGTGTTATGTCCGAGTTCGTTCCTAAGCCTAAGGGGTTCCCCCATCTAAGCCCGGAGTAGTGCGCTTAGGAATTTTTCCTTCGGCCTTCTTCCAATGGAAATTCTCTAGTACTACATCTCCGTCGGTTGCACTCCTTTGCGTACTTTTACTCACCGGGGGAATCCCCTGGGCGACCTTTTTAAACGAATCGGCTGTTATCTTTCGGATGTAACCCAGCGCTTCATACCCCTCCAATTGATTTCCTTTTCATCTACCAAACGTTGTTGCATTGCGAGAGACTTCCTACCCAGCGCTTTTAGCTGGCTCCAAAATATCCTAGGCGCGGCCTTCTTCTTTTCGCGAATCTCTGTCATCCAGCGTTCGCTTTCACCTTTAATTTTTGCCTCGATTAATTTGTGCGAAATGGATTTTTGCTCTAAATATATTTCCCATATGTGGTTGACTTCGTCCTGTGGCCGCTTCTCCTTTTTTGCCTGACTGTGCTCCCGTGGTGCCTCACGTCGCTTCTCGATCGCCTCCCGGATTTCTTTGTTCCACCAACTTTTTGGCTTTCTCTTTCCTTTCCAGCAAATAGTTTTCTTCTCTTTCCCTATCTCCTTCGTCATTACACGTAACAGCTCACTAAAACCCCAGTCCTTGACTGGTATTTTGCCTACTTCCTCCATGACTTTTGCGACTATACTTGTTATTTGTTTGTCATTTAGATACAAGCTGCCAAACTTTGATTCTATGTTCTTATTTTCAATTTTATATCCCATTTGTAATATTATGCGTTTATGATCACTACCCAAGCTGTTAATGCCTTCCTCGTCTATTCTCATCTCTCTAAGTTTGTCATATATTCCTTCTGTCATGAGACAATAATCAATGCTCGATTGCCTGTTTCCGACTTCCCACGTGATCTGCCCCTCACACTTAGGCCCCACGTTAACTATCTCAAGACTATGTTGCTCGCAGAGATCTAGCAATAACTTGCCATTGGTGTCTGAATCTCCGTCAAGGTCATGAATGTGAGCGTTCATGTCCCATAGAAGGATTATTTCGGCATCATGACCAAATTCTTTAATATCAGTGCTTATGCATTTCACTATCTCCAGATTCTTTTCTCTGCAGTTATTCCGCGTCCACAAGTAAGCTACACGTTTGTTTCACTCTATTCAATTTTGTTCTGCTATGAATTAGCATTCCAACACCCCCACCTCTCCTTTCTGATGTGATCCTGTTACATCCTTCCCAAATATAATTGTCAATATGTGGTGGCTCTTCCAAGTCTCTAAGGTGTGTTTCTGTAACCGCATAAACACCTATCTGTTCCTTGTTTAACTGTCCCTCAATCTCTAACCATTTTGCCTTTTTTCTGCCACCCTGCATGTTAATGTAAGTAATTGCAACACACGCCTTCTCCCTTCTTTTACGTCTTCTCTGGTTTTTTGCTATACTGCCTGTCAAAGAGTCCCCCTGGTTGTTTTCCTCGTTACAAGCTACCCTGGATATCGAAGGGCCCGCGGGCCTCGAAAAAAGCTACTGCGCGTCCTGCAAGCCGCCAACCCACCTTATGACCAAGCCTCCCATCGAAGTGTATTCCGTCTCTTCGAAAACCACCCCACCTGTGCACCTCTCTGTTTATTTCCACTACCTCGATGCCTTTCTCTCGACTCATCTGCCATATCTATTTGTTTGCGTCGACAACCGCTCTTTGCAGGTTGCCGTCACGCACCGGTATCTCCGGTATTGTGCATACCACTATCTGCACCTGAGGGGAAATGGCGCGCATGTCATCGACCCCTTTCACCAATGTGGTCGCTAGTTCGGCTGATTCTTCATTCAAGACGTCGTTTAGACCTCCCGCGATTATCACGAGGTTACGTACATTAGCCTTAGTTGCGAGTTTTGCGCTAGCTTGTCTCATCACTGATCCCAGCCTATGTCCCGGGAACTTCCCTATTAGCACTCGTTTGTCGCCTCTCACCCTTTCCTTGACTGCTTTTGTGCATCTAACTAAATTCTAGTCCCCGGTGATTATCACGTGCTCCGACTTTTCTGCTGGACTGTCCCGCACCTGGCCACTGCCTCGGTTACTAGCGCGTGCCACTGCTGCTGTTTTGTCACCTCCCCTTCCCAAAACTACTTCGCGGAAGCTGGGTCCTGTGACCCTTGCACCTGTCTTTTCCAAACCTGTTTCCCCCTTCGCGTCTACCACTGTGGGGCTCGATGCCCAGCTGTTCCCGCTGTCGTTTGCTTCCTTGTTCACCATGACTACCTTGGCTAACCCCTCCTCGGCTGACTTAAGCCTTTCCCCCATAGCCATCGTTTTTTCCCGCTCTGTCGCCAACGCATTCTCCAGCTCGGCGATTCTTACCATGAGCTCAGTCTGGGCAGCCATCATTATTTCCATTTTCGCCTCTAACTCGCATTGCTTACACTTGGCGTCAGCTCCCTCTGTCTTCTCATCCGTACAAACCTCTATTTTCCATCCCATTCCGCACCCTGAACACTTTACGGTCTTTTTGACCATGGCTAGATCGTTCACACGGCGGCTTAGATACACTTAAAGCCAAATGGTATCACAAAACTCCGCAAGTATGCTACACTTCAAAGCACATGTGTACCTTTCAGCCACGTGGTGGCCGAACAAACAAATAATAAAAAAACCCAGCCGACTGTCACACAGGAAACACTACAAAGTTGTAAGCCCTATTAAGCTTTAATCTATTGGCTTATGTACTCATATAACTAAAAAAAGCAAGCTCGAATCATGCAAAAAAAAAAAAAAACTTATCTGACGCTGCCACGGAAAACACGTCCGTCCTCTAGCAGAACCCTCGCCTTTCCGACTCCTAACGCGCCTAACTCTAAGAGATACATGAAACGCCATCTAGTGAGCAATTCATTAAACTAGAGCTCTAAGAAATACATGAAACGCCATCTAGTGAGCAATTCATTAAACTAGAGCTGGCTACATACATACTACTACTACTACTACAGAGGAGGGAACGACCCACACCCTAAGGAGCTTCGCCCCTAAAAAGAAATAAAGGAAAACAAGTTGTTTTAATGTTCCTTTAATTGCAGTTGCATTTGGGTATGAGGAAAGTCACACCCGGATTGACGCACAGCAGAGAAACCGCAGAGAGATGAGAAAGAAGAAAGCCAATGACTGTGATTGTCACTATTCTTAAAGGGCCCCTAAAGGCCCTTAAACTTTGAAGGGCCCCTAAACCACCCAGATGTCGAAATTTAGCTGTGGCGTTGCAGTTGTGCACGAGTCTACAGCGAACGCTAGCGGATTTACACGCGTTTGCTCGTTTAGCTCTTTCCTTCGTTACGCTGCGTTCGTCGGCTCGTCTGTCCACCTCTCCGAGTGCCCTTCCTCAGCGTTCAAGGTGTAAACGCAAGGAGCGCACGCATCTGGTACCAGAAAACAGGTTCTTGTTCGCCTACTGACAGCGTCTGTTGCTCGCGACGTCACCTAATCGGACAGGTAACGCCACGATGGCCGTTGCGGATAGCGGAAAGGCACGGAGACGAGTATGCGAGCGTCTGTTGGTTGTTTAAAGGCCCTTTAAGGTGTATACAGGGAACGGCGCGTCCTCAAATGCTGCCACACCCGAATCTTTGTACAGGTGCGTTGTTTTACTGCGCGCTGCTGCGGGTAAGTCATTGCACGGGAGCCTCCACACGCGAGCAGACGCGTAGCATCACGCTTAAGCCAAGGACCCCACAACTTCGTTCCCATGAGCATGGCCGCCACGACCGGCTTGCGCCAAACGTGTACTTGTGATCACAATGTTATGTACAGAATATGCTGAGCCCATAAGTAGTAAGCTGAGTGTTCAGTCCGATTCTGACCTTTCTGACCTTTCTGACAGTCTGAAAACGTCGTGTTTTACTGTTATAGAATGTTAATCTTTTCGTTTACTTCGAGTATTCTGGAGCACCGTTAAGCTATTGAAGCGCAAAGGGCACTGATATGCATTACCACTACATCGCACGTACGCGAAAAGGGTGAACAAAAAAATTTCGGCAGATCCCACGTACACTGGGAATGGATGTTATGCGAAGCATGCGATTGACTGTGGCCTAAGGTGACTGTGGCGTAATTTTTTTTATTGAGCGAAACGTTGCAAAATGACGCTAATGATCTGTATAAATTTTATACGCACACATATATGTTGAAGAGCCGCATATGTGTTATATAACCAGTTGTTTACAGTTGGGTAACGCTGCCAACTGCAACGTAGGTATTACCAACACCAGAAGCGCTAAGCTGATATGTAGTGATGGAGAACGCACCTAATTATGGAGAACGCACTCACGTTTCACGAACCCATGTGCATGTGTGGAAGAGGTTCTTGACAGTTCTTGAACGAGGTCAGCATCACCGTGGTCAGTGAGCACCAGCAGCTTATCATGACTTGTTATTGGATTCAGTCAGGATCGCGGTGACGAGGGATCCATGTGTAGTGAAGTATGATGTATAGTACAGCTGTTGGAAATCGTGGATGCCTCGGTCATTTCGTCGACAAATTGTATGTCGATAGAGCTGGCGACATGTTTGAACCTGAAGTGTCACCCTTCGCGTTGGTGGGGTATAGGCCGTCGAGGCTGGTAGGCCTGGGTAGTGCTACTATAGACCAACATCAGTGGATGGCGCTTGTCGCATTCATTGACTACCTGAGCGTATGTTACCTACGTAGCCTAGTCTACAAAGCGGCTGTCAATCAATCTGTCATCATCCTCGGTCAGCATGAGGCCATCGCCCAGCCTCGTAAGAAATGAAGAGGACACTGCGTCGTTCTGGCGGAATAAGTGTACTTTACGGTGCGATTATGTGAATATCATACGTAACTTTCGTTAATGTATTCCTCCGGGGTCGAGCAATGCTTCAATATAGCTTGCTGAATCATATGAATACAAATGTAACGTTTATTAGACTGCTATAAAAGCGGAGCCAACGCTGGAACCACAGACGCTAATCTGATATGACGCCTGTATCGTAGGAGTAAACATCGTAGTGTTTATTTCTTTCTTGCAAAATTAGATAGCCAGCACCATAACCACAACTGACGTTGCACCGAAATTACGCCTGCATAGGCTGTTTTTCCGAACCAGTTTATAGACCTGACGTGGCTCGGTGGTAGAATACCTGATTGCCACGCAGAATGCTTGGGCTCGATTCCTACTGGGATCCTAATTTTCATTCTTTCCATTCGTCGGGTCAAGGCTGCCGATCTCGGTTTTTCTTAAAACTCGCATTTAAGTTACAAATGTCTGTTCTCGCCGTTCCTGGGTAGATAAAAACTGTCAATCACCTGTGGCGCATGCCCGTACACCGCGGCCCGTGGTAAACGGGTATGTGCCACACGTGTCTGGAGCAAAGAGTTTGACGACGTACGCGACAGGATTTTCGCGTTATTCATGACATCACCCGACAGTCATATTCGTCAAATCCCCTTACTTTCTCATGCCAATTTTGGTCCGCACCAAGTTGAGGAGGCGATCATGAGAGCACCCAGACGTAGGCGGCTAGATAGATAGATAGATAGATAGATAGATAGATAGATAGATAGATAGATAGATAGATAGATAGATAGATAGAAACGCTCAAGCCTCAAAGTGCCAAATGTTCGCCAAGAAATGCTTCGCATTTAAAAGAAAGCAGTACCGAATAACTGACTGATTCTCTAGGAGATTTAGTGTGACAGGGATCATCTTCTGGCCTCATCTAGCTGGGGGTTTCACTCAGCGCCGATTCGATTCCCTTGGCCCGGAATCGAACCCGCGCTTTCTAGAGCTTAGCAGCGCGGCACTTTGCGTGCTAAGCCAACGCGGCGGGTGATGGGACGTCATCGTTCAATGAAATTGTCTTTTGTGGACAACAGACAGCTTCAGAATAGGGTATACCCAAAGCCCTGACCGACGCAATTCAAAGCCTGATTCTAAAACTCTCTGTTGCGACATTGTAGCATATAGCACGTCAGAGCTGGCCCTGGAGGGAAGCAGTATACCAGCATCACATGGTTCGCCAAGGCAACCCACGTTCAAGAAAGCCTGACCAAAAGACTCGAGGCAATGCTTACGTGTACCGACGCGGAGATCCCAGCCGTCTCTGAAACCATCAGCATCCCATTGCGCTCCGCAACTACCATCGCCACTCGTTGAGAATGTTATAACCGGCAGTGCAAAGATCCGGCCTGCAAGAGACTCTCATCGACGCATCTGCCATACGCGGTCCGCGTTCCCCAAGAACGCAAGAGATCTCCATGTGCGTTGCAGGGAACGCGCGTCGGCGTTGCTGCAATACGCAGTCAGCGTCCAGCGAAAACGCTTGACGAGAAGCGCGTGCACGGACCGAGATAAAAGGAGCGCATCGGGTGTGCGCTGGAAACTCACTGGCCTTCGCTCGCCCTCTCGTCTCGCTCTGGGCCCTTGTGATGTAAAGGCGCGTCTCTACGCCTTGGTTCTTAAACCTCCTGTAAATATGTAAATTAAACAGGTTTTCTTCTTGTAAGTGTGAAGCATCGCAAGAGTCCTCCTTCGCCGGAACCTGGGTGCCAGCCTCAACCCCTCCTCGGTCACATCAACTGGTTGGCAGCGGCGGAATCCGTTTGTGTTCTTTCCTGGCACCGATGCTGGTGAGTGCTCACTTTCCGTGAAGATTCTACCAGGTGTTTTGGATAGATGGTG